>NC_072733.1:187876616-188076776 GCF_026930045.1 Uloborus diversus
ACATGAAATATAATTGTTTTTAACTAATTTCATGCCAAAATTTAGGTGAGCCTTCAATTGGAAATTCATTGCTGATCAGACCATTGTTGAACAAACTTTTATTCAAATGCATCTCAAATTTTCAAAGTAATATAAGTATGATTTCCGTAAACATACATCGATGACTCACAGTAGCTTCCCATCGGGGTGTCCTTGTCTTAACGTTAAGATATTACCTCGCACTCGTTTTATAAATAATTTCGTCGTCTGATAATTCTCCAACATAAAACTAAAAAACAGAAAAATAAAATAACAGTTTAAAAAACTAAAAGAACACGCTTTTGTAGCAAAATGAACTAAAAAGTGAAAAATAATCTTTGGATGATAGTAGTTGACCACTCACTTAATTTTAATGTAATACAAAAAAGCGTGGGGGGCTTCTTATCAGTTGTCTTTAATTTCTTCCATTTGTTGTCCAAGCAAAAATGTAAATAGACAGCACCCCACGCTTTTTTGTATTACATTAAAATTAAGTGATTGGTCAACTACTATCATCCAAAGATTATTTTTCACTTTTTAGTTCATTTTGCTACAAAAGCGTGTTTTTTTAGTTTTTTAAACTGTTATTTTATTCTTCAACTATTTGTGTATTGAATTAAAGAAAGAGCATTGGACAATGTGTTTGTTTTAGATATTAAATTCAATGCCTTTTTAACGATTCAAACTTTAGAATTATTCGTTTTACCGGCAAGTTTCAGTATCATATTTTAAAGTGGAATATCCTCTACAATATTATCCTTCAATTTAGAAACATAATCAGTATCCTGCTGTTCCGTGGCGAAACTAGAAGGGGGTAGAGGTCCCTGATTGCACCACCCCCCGTGCCCCCTCTCCTTCAGAATCCTTAGTAGAATGTTTTTCAAAAATATTTACTATTGAAGGACAAAAAAACGCTTGTTTGGAAAGCAAAGTGGTTTTATTAAGGAAAAAATAATAATGTTCGGGTAAAACTTTAATTTCCTTAAAAAAGAAATCTTTGAGTCAAAAATTGTCCATAGTTTCAGCTAGTTGGTCAACTACTCCCCCTCCGTCCTATTTCTTTTATTTTTTTCCTTATTATTTTTCTTTTTTCTAGTTCGCCTGAAAATAAAGTTTCAAAATGCTACTCCCCCGCCAAGGCCAAAAAAAGAAAAAAAAATTACGAAGCATATAAAGTTTCGTTTCCAGATTTTCAATTTCGCGAAATTTCGCGAAAGCCCTCGAATACGAAACATCACATGAAACTCCGTTCGATTCGAAAATCACTTAAAATCGCGTTTTTAGAGCTTCAATTTCGAAAGATTGCCGGCTCTAATGTTACCAAATTTGATCTTACAATCACGCTTTTAAGACTTAAATTTCAGAAAATATTCGGGCGAGGGCCTCCGGTCCGAACCTCCTTCCTTAAATATCATCAAAAGCTAGGTTTTTCAAACATGATTTACAAAAAATTTAAGTTTGAATAGCCTCCGAAATACTTCCTCTAATATCATAGTATACTGCTTAGGTTTTTAGTACTTTTAAGTTTGAAACATTTACCAGGAGGGAGCTCCAAAATTTCCTTGCAAAAATCTTCAAAGTTGTCTACAATTGCGTTTTTGGAAGTTCAAATTCGAAAAATTGGAGGGGAGAAAAGGAATTAATTTCTATCTATTCCATTTCTCAAAAAAAAAAAAAAAAAAAAAAAAAAAAAAAAAAAAAAAAAAAAAAAAAAAAAAAAAACGATCGAGTATAATCCCAGAGTTTCATCTCTTATTCTAACGTCAATAAATATAGCCTAAAATCAGGTTTTAAAGCTTCAACTTCTATACATTTCTGCGGAGCCCCTTGTACCTTTTCCCCCATAACACCAAGAGAGACCGTCTAAAATTGTGTTTTTCAAACTACAAGTTTCAAGATTTTTCCGGGGAGAATCCCCGGACCCCTCTTATTAAAAGAGATATTTTTTCATTTTCTGCCCCCTTAAACCTATTTTCTAGTTGTGCCACTGCTCCTGTTGTCATGTTTTGTCAGGCATAAAAGTTATATTAATTGTTCATCACTTACGGATTATATAGATATTCAAAGTGGCTTTAATTTAGACATCAAAACATTTTATTCTTCCAAAACACATTATTAGAGTATCAGAGGAGCTGCTGTACTTGGAATAGTTTCGAGAAATGAAGTAAAAACGTACACCATGTTGCGAAATTAAATATTAACACTTTTTTTTGTATAAATTAAATGCCAAACGTTTTTTTTTTCTATTTTATATTTGTCTACAAAACCTCCTTCCAGTTGTTAACTATATTTTTCTCGAACGCCAGAGCATAAAGGCGCTCAAAAGACTTTTGAACGACGGCGCCGATCAGGCTTGGCGCGGCCTTGCCCATGTATATATTTTTTAATTAAGATATTCAAAAGCTCCCCATGCACGATACAGTATCATATGAAGCTTACTGAAGTAAAAGAAACACAAGGGGTAAAAAAAAAACATGGACACATTCAAATCAAATAAAGAAACACAAGCCGAGCTCTTGTGCTTAAATCTCGCAGTGAAACACGTCTCGAATTTTCTTGGAGCTAAAGTACTGATTTGCAGTGACTCTTTCCTCTCTTTTTTCTCTTTTGAATGTCAGAAGTTTTGAAAAGCTCATTGTGGAAGTTCAAAGCATTATAAGCAATATTAATTCACACGATATTTGTGTCGATTTTACCCATGTGCGAGGCCACTCAGGAATTCGAGGAAATGAAAGAGCTGATGCTTTAGCAAAAGAGGCTACTCGTTTACCTTTTTCCTTAGATGTAGCTAATCCTCCCTCGTTCTGGAAACTGTTCTACTCTAAGAAAGCTACTAAGGATTGGAATTCAGAGTATCTGTCTTCAAATAAGGGAAAATGGACCAAGCGCTTCCTTCCCACTATTTAGATTGAAACGGCAACATCTCAAAACTGATTTTTTTTGTCACTCAGTTTCTTACTGGGCATGGTAATTTCAAAGAGTACTTGTATAAATTTAATATTTCTACTAGTAACGTGTGTGATTGTGGACAGGATATTGAAAATCCAGAACACTTGTTGTTTCGTTGCAATCGTTTTAACCCCCAAAGAGAAATTCTTATGCGGGAGCTGAGGAAGTTGTCCGTTTCTTGGCCTCCTGTTCCTTCTGCTCTGGTTCAGAGTGTCGAGACTTTTTCTCTTTTTAAACGTTTTATTTATTCAGTTGTTTGAACTTTTTGTATGTGTGTGTGTGCGTTTCTTTTTTTCTTCTCTATTCGTTGTTAATTGTTTGTATGTTGTGCTCATTTTATTTTGTGTATTTTGTACTGTTGTGCCTCTTACCTTCGGGCCCTATGTGATACTATGTGGTGCATAGGGAGTTTCTTTTTGTGTCTAATAAAAAAAAAAAGCGAAATATTAAAACAATCAAAATCACAAAAACAGAAAAATTATATAAAAAAAACAGCAAGTTTATCATAAGGGGGAATCTGAAGAAACAAAAGACCAACAACAAGACAAACTAATTAAATTTTGCCTTATTAAAAATTATATTGTGTTCATAATGTACCACGTGTTGCATAACTAATGCTTAAAATGCAAAAAAGAAAAAGCATTGCATTCTAGAAAGCTACGTTCGTGAAACATACATTTTTGAGACACGTCTATCTTCTCATGTCATTATTTTTTTCACCTACAAACTCAGATTCTTTTGCTAAAGAAAGCATTTAAAAAAAACTTAACGGGCACGAATTTTACTAGGCGGAAAAAAGTGGATACTTCCTTCCACTCAAAGAATTTGTGTACTTTGATATGATAATGACTCAAACAGAATTTTTCCTAACGGGGGGGGGGGGTAACAACACTCCTAACATCTTATAAGGGTTGGTAGTATTGCTTTAAACTACGACAGCTCTAGGGAATGTTTTACCCCCAGTTAATCCCTGGTTATGCCTTTTTTTTTGATAGGAATAAAGTTTGTTTTTTCATTAATTGGATAAATTAGAAGCGCATAGTAATTTTCTTTTGTGTATGTTTTCTTTTTTCTTCTATTCCGTGGATTCATAAAAAGGCAGAAGTATTGGTGGTTTAAAGATGAGGTTTAAATTGGTCTGTCGGATGACTTTCATGGGGTTCTTGTTCCCATTTAAAAAAACAAATAAATCCTTACCTCTACATGTATTACAGAAAAGATTTTTACCTCTTACAATAATTAAAACCTTTTTTTCTTTTGCATATGATGCAATACCAGTATTTCTCAGCTTTTACTACCGCACAATCTACTTTTTGCAGGGAATTTGTTTTTTTGCCTTCTAAGCAATAAACTTAACTAGACTTTGTTAGTGCTAGGAAAAAAGCTATTTCCGGTTGCAGATGAATCTAGGATTGACTATTCAGAGTTGGACTTGATATCATCAAAAAAATCCGTGAATATAATCACTTCGTTGATGCAGGATTGAAATTGATAGCAATGGTAAATTATTGCGAATGGGAGGATCGGTAACTTAAAAATACAGTAAAAGCTTGATTATCCGGACTAACTGTCGATGAAGTGACAATGGAAAATCCAAATAATCAGGATTATAAGCAAAACGAACTTTTAATGAGCTGCATACCTTTATTGAAGCAAAAAGCAATGCTTTGCAACAAAACTACATAGAATGTTTAGCAAAAACACTTTCATAGCTCAGCAGCAGTGGTGACACATTTTAGCTTAACAAGTGCGAAATCTATTTCTAAACAGAGCCTATTTATTTCGCCTCCCAATAACATCAAACCTTCCATGATCACTAAAGCCTAACTACTTGGAACCTGATTTTTAAATCTACACTACTTACTGCTTTAAATCTACACCACATACTGATTTTTAGATCTACCCAACTTACGCTGGTAATCGAGTGACCGGACCAGTCTTGTTCAAACAACAAGTGCGCGAAGAGTTTTCTGACCAGAGAATAAAATCACCCCAGTGATGAAAAACTGTTTCTTTTTTTTATTTCATTAAGGTTTCAGAAGTTTTATTTTTAGATAAATTGGGAACAGAAATCCTTCCCTGCAATTCTAAAATAAAAGAAATAAAAGAAAAAAGACACAACGAAAGAAAAAAATTGAAAAAGAAACTCGAAAGCAATAAAAACTTAGAGTACTAAGTAGTAAGTTACAGTATAAAAATGAGACAAAATAAATACAGAAAATGGGGAAACTGCAATGAATCCTTGATTTGAAACAAAAATGTCATTTATTCATTGGTTGGAAAATTCAGCGTTTGCTCGCTAGTTTTTCATCTTGGCATACCTGATTTTAACAACTTTTTTTTTTAATTTTAACTAACGAAAAACCCGAAACAAGACCATCAAAGTTCTCTCTGTGCTTTGAACAATTAAATAATAAATATGTCTTTAGCTTTATGTATAACTGTAACTGATTTAGCCATATTCGAATTCCTGAAAATAAAATTAAGCTTTATAGATCATACACTAGTCATACTAATCTATATATACTCAAAGCTAAAAAATTTTCACTAGCCATGGGAAAGTCTTTAACATACGCATGTATCCATTGCAAAAATACACATTTTCTCAATTTCAGCCCGAGCAATTCAATTCACACCATAAAATTGGTTCCAATTGAAAAATATCTCGTTATAAAGAGACAAAAATCACACAAAAATCGGGAGTCGTTTCAAATCTAATTATCATCAAAAGGAAACTCATTCGCTCTTCATTCATAAAAGGGAATATTAATTACTTTCTCTCACATTCCCTAGAGACAAAATTCTTCCTTGCAAATTGAACACTTGACTGAATTTAGATCAAGTCTGGGCGAAGATCGATCTCTATACCAGCAATAACGTAATTAAAACAACATGAGCGTAAGAAGTGGAAGAATTCGATGATGTTCCAGTCGCCAAAGTGCTCAAGGGGAACCCTGCGACTTCGATTTTAAGAAGTGAAGCGTTAGAGAAAACGATATGCTGGTCGATACATTTTTTAAACGTTTTCGGTTCAGTTAAACTTGTTGGATTTCTAAGAATTGCAGTTTGCTGTATGTAAGACCTGGAGAGATATAATTTAACATCCTACACTTAAATATTTTTGAATCACTTCATCGTCGAAAACAACCCAGTGAAGTTTACAGTAAAAAGTACTTTCCCCTTCAGACCTGAGGCGTCCGTTATACCGGACATGAACTTTAATAAGCTGCTAATCATTCACGTATTGATGAAACTGCTGGATTTTTCTGTAGTTGACTCTTTACATTCTGCTTATTATTATCTGCGCAAAAATGTTTGGTTTTGGGATTGACATAACTAACCAATAGGGATTGGGAGATTGAGACTGCATCTTTTTTCCAACCATGGATTCTCATCGCCAAGGTTTTGTATCTGTTTTTTTTTCTTTTCTTTTTTTAATACATAATCTTTTATTGATCATTTCAGGGCTTATATCATGTTTTATTAGCGTTTGAAGAACATTTTGCAAGGAAGTTTGTTTGATGTTTTATAGTTTTTTTATCTCAAATATTTATTTCAAAAACATATGCCCTCAATATCGGACGTATCATAAATCTCTTAGTTTTTTGCTCACAAACTTGTCTATAAGCTACTCCTTACCAAAGTACACTGTCTACTGTATAAAAATATTTTTCGTTAAGCATTTCATAATTCCGATTAAATGGGTACTATCAAGATTAGTGGTTGCTGCTCCCGATGTGGCGACTAAATGAAAAAAAAAAAAAAGAGACCAAAAATATAACTATTCATTCGCGATATTCAGTAAATTACCGCCCATTAGCCAGGGCTAAAGCAGAAATACATAGAATACATCGCCAGCTCAGTCATTTCCAGCCGAGGACTGCAGTTTCGTGCTTATTAGCACTCATCAGCCCGGCATAGGAAAGTGACTGAGCTGGAGATGGAAAACCTCTTAAGGAAGCCAAGAGTGCGAAACAAACTGGTAGCCAATATAGAATTAGCAGACCAGACGAGTGACCGAAGCAATGTTACTGCTTTAGCCCTGGCTAATGGGCGGTAATTTAATGAATATACCTTGCCTCGCGTTCAATCTTCGAGGTGAACCGAACCATTGCTTCGGTCACTAATAAGAGAGAGTGCTAATAAGCACGAAACTGCAGTCCTCGGCTGGAAATGACTGAGCTGGCGATGTATTCTATGTATTCATTCGCGACTTTCTCAAAATCCCTCTGTGCCATTAGTCAACGTTAATGCTATTAATTAAGTATGTTAACCTTCATTCAAAGAGATGCTTTCTAAAGTTTTAGTCTCAATTTAAAAGCTAATTTGTAGTATAGTTATTTTTTATGATTTAAAAACAGTGGTGAGTAGAAAAAAAAGGGTGTTAGGACTCTCTGTTATACTCGCCACTGCAGAATTGAAAAAAAATCTCTATTTTGAACTTAATACTTATTTACTATGTATAAAACAAGAATTTTACCTTTTTTTTTAAGGCTCATATAATTACACTTTATTCCTGAAATTCAAACTTTGGCATTTAATTGTTATACATTCCAATTTTAATAACCATTGTGTATCATAATAAGAAGTACCACAATTTAAAAAAAAAAAGTTCTTGAAAAATAACGATTTGTAAGCGTTGCGGGTGTGACGGTATGGTTATGTACGTAACGAGTAAAAAATCACTATTTTTTAAATGCAAAACAACTTTTTAGAAAACAGATACAGTACAAACTCGTTTACCCGGACTAACTGGGATCAAAAACAATTCGAAAAAACGAAGATCTGGATAATCCGAGTAACATAGGTAATAAGCGAAATACATTCTCAAATAAAAGTGCATTTACACCTGTGTCGTAATTTTCGCGAAAATGAAGATATCGGTTGTTTCGCGAATTGCGGTTGTTGCGAGGCTTACATTTCCGTGATTATGACGAGCTCGTGAAAATCGCGAAAATTAAATTCCACAAAAACTTTATCATTTTTAATCCAGCTTAAGTGGTGTCGGATTGACCTTCCAAGTACACCTTTAATGTTTGTTAGATTACCTACTATAATTTATTTTACAAAATATGCTGGAGTTGTAAATTTAACCAAAATGAAAAGCTAATATTTGCCATATTTATAGTTTCGCTCTTGCTATCATAATTTAAAATTATTATTTAAGCAAGTGAATATAATTAACTCTGCAAATTTGATCCAGATAAACCGTAGATCCGTATTAACGGGGGCTGGATAAACGAGGTTCTACTTTTCTTCATATCAAAATAAATTATAGTATATCATGATGCACAATGGTTTCTTATAAAGTGAACGCCGGTTAATAGAATCACTGTTTAATTGAATCAACCGCTTTATTGAATCAAATCATCAAAAACAGAACAACAACATTCTAGCTTTATTGAATCAGTCACTTCACTGAATAAAAACTTTTGAACATACGTGATTCATATAAGCGACGGCCACTATAGTGAAATACATAACAATTAAAAGCCAAAGCTTAAAACTTCGGGAATGAAATGCAATCATATGCTTAAAAATGTCTCACGTTCACATGGATTCAGCAAACTATTTATAGAAAAAATGGTTTCGGACGGATATGTATGTTGTAACACCATGTCCAAAAGTTTGATTGATATATTCAATCAGATTTAAGTTTTTTTTCTTAATATAAACTTAACTTCTAAGAGATCACGCTCTAATGGAGCTTATCCTTATTTTCTTCAGCAAGCTTGAAAGTAACAGGAAAGACACATAATAAAAAGCAAAATATAAATTTTTTAAAAAGTCACAAAATAAATGACTAATATGATCCTGTTATAATGTACATCGAGTGTTCAAAGTTGAATTTACTCTCAAAATAGCCATTATGATATCTTTTTCGTGTTGATCTTGCTTCTTCATTTACAATTTAAAGTAGCTACTGCAGAAAATCCATTTCATTGAAGCAACGAAAGCAGGAACGGTAACTGTACATGAAGCACATTTGATTAAGAATGGCTTAATTTACTCATCCTGTTAAATACTGAACAATTTTTTTCCCTCGGGTCCTTAAAAAAGATTTATCAGGTCTTCTCAGCTAGAAGTGCTAAGTTTACAGTTATGCTGTTGTATAGATACTATATTTGCAGTCGCACAATGATATGTCAAACTCTGCAAAAATTGGACCTGTGGAAATAGATCTTTATATTTCCTAACCAACTCTCACCTGTCTTCAAAATGATTTTTCATGATTACCTCCCAGGGAGTTACTCCGAATAAATTTAGATCGTTGAAACATCTTGAAAGGTTTTCTTTGTAGTACTTAAATCTATAATTATATTTTCAAACTAAAAGCGTTTGCTTCTCACTTGTCACTAAAGTTGAAACTCAGCGAATAAAAGGTCTCGAATATCAACAGGCTAGGTGCCAGGGCTTAATATCTAACAAAAGACTGATTGATCTGTTTAACCTTCAGAACCTATATTTACGCTTTAGTAGTCTCAAATTAATTTTTATCCATGAAAATTTATCAAAAAAAAAAAAAAAAAACGGAAAATATGCAGAATTTAAACTCGCTTAAGCTCCCATACAAATTCATTCCAGTTATGTGGAAAAGAGTAAGCATGCAAATATTTCACGTTTTTTCCACCAACAATTTGGATTTCGTGATTTCTAATAGCAAAAGACCTTTGCGTTTCGCAACTGAATATACACTAGTGCCTTAATGCTAGACACTTTTCAAATTTTTTTAAAGGTTTCATCATTTAAAATTGCATGATGAATTATTGTATTTATTTCATTCGCTTAAACAATTTATTTATAACTACTCGAATATGCATGTGTTCATTTCATGTGAAGGCTATCTTTTTTTTTATTTTTAATTACTAAACGATAGCAAATGTTACAGTAATATAATTTCAAAATATTAAATCAATATTTTCTCTCTATGGTCAATAATAATTAACATCAATAAAAATTATTATTTTATTATTACTGTTATTATCAGAATTTTGACGCCAAAGCTAATTATATAAATAAATAAAATTCATTTAAAAACAATTTTTGTTTATAGTTTGCATTAAAAAATAAAATAAAAAAAGTATAAATAAATAAAATATATATACTAATATTATAAAGAGAGAGAGCGGATTTTTGTGTGTTTATATGCTCGAGATAATCTCCGGAGCCATTGCAGCAATTTGAACATTTCTTTCACTGTATGAAAGGTGCAATCCTACTGAGTGACATAGTCTATAAATTATGCATATATGTACTTACACTATTTTTTTAAACCAATAGTTTGTCTTCGCCACCAGTTTATGTTTCGTACCGTTTTATTCTTATAATCGTAAAAACAAACACCGGTTATCCAGCATCTGCAATGACAAAATTATTACAAGGATATTTTGAAATGAATGGTGAAAGATGGCAACGCGTGAAAGAAAAAGAGTTCACGATGTCAGCATAAGAACTTCCAAGATCTTTACATCCATTTGAAGCTGCAGAGGATGAGGTACATAGCATTCTATTAGCCTTAGACATTGCAAGCCATTCAAAGTCACGGAATGTTGTATGAAACATAACTGACATTTGCTTAGTGCAAATCAGTTTTTGAATTCAAATAGTGAAAATAGACGATAATAATCTGTATTTCTAAAAGTTGTTTATTTGCATGCATTTCGGGCTATCCTGTAAGGTTTTTTATACATACTAAAATCGAAATGAAAAGCATCTGCTAATGGATTCACTTAAGTACATTTAGTTTAGAAAATTCTCAACTGAGAGAGTAATTGCACTTAATTAGCGTATATTAAAAGTTAACACAGTTGAAACAATAACGAACAAAGAACATTCGACAGTAAAGAATTTGACTAAGAAGATAAAAAAAAAATTTGGAAAAATATTCTTTATGATGACCGTATTTAAGCATTTAAAAACGGTATAATTAAAAAAAATATAGCTCACAAATATCCTATCAGAAAGAAATTCCCAAAAGTCAAAAAATAGTAGAGGCATGTGAAAAAAGCAAGTTTTCCGAAGAAAATGAATACAAAAGGCAATCGAAATTTTGTCACTTAAGAATCAATTTAGAGCATTTTTATGGCCCAACATTTTTCCAAAGTCTTTTGACAGTCAAGGGTTCTTTCTACCTATCATGCAGCTTGTATATAACTAGGTCTTTTATAGGACGACAAAACTCGGAAACTAACCTTATTTGATACATATAACTTTCTGGCTCCGCTCCTAAGCTCATAGAATTTATAACTACCTTAACTCTTATGTTAACTGTTAGATTATATTGCTTTATGGTAAACATTTAAGAAAGATCTCTGTGACGACAGCTTGCGAGGAGAGCGTCAGCAGAAATCCCGGATTGTCATCCATTGTCAAATTATATAAACCAAAGTCTTATTTAAATAAAAGGAAAAATTTGTCAATGAAGTGGAAACTCAATAGGGGGCTTTTGTTTGCCACTGCTGCAGAGAATCAACGAAATAATTCTATTAACACAAGATTGGCCTAAGGAAAGCAGGAACGCAAGCTGATGTTCATTAACAAACTCGGTAAAACTGAAAAAACAACAAATACAACACTAGCCAAAAATCGATCATTAGGTTTTTGCAATGTTTTTTTTACGGAAGTACCGGGACTTTTCTTAAAGACGGAAAAACTGACCGTTCCACCATTTAAAATACTTTTAAGATTTCGTCCAGAAAGACTTCGGATGTTCCACAAGAAAAAACGGACAATAGGGAAGTTTTCGATTTTTCAATTTTATTTTTATGTGATAGAGTAACATGTATGAACATCATAGGTGAAAAAATTTTTGCGATACGATAAGTAGTTTTTTTTTTAAATTAATTTTTAAAGTTCAAGCCCTTGTGACGTCAAATGGCATAGGAAGTGACGTCATGCGCTTTCCGATAGGAGAGAAACGCTAGCGAACCGGTTCCCATGTGATGGGAGAAACTGAAGAATTTCTTTCGACTTCGAAGACGAACTCGCGTTTCTGGAACATTAAACCTCTCATCCTCTCGTAAATATTCGAATATCATCATTGGTATTACTTCAGGAAGATTATTTAGATTGTGCTTTAACGAATCCGACCTCCATAGTGTGTTCAAAAGGATTATTGAATTTCTAAAAAATAAAAATATCGGCGCGCTCAAAATGTTCCTAGCGAAAACAAGGGATCTTCGGCGGACGGCTGCCCGTTCGCGCCCTGCGACGTAGGCTCGTGACGTTTCAGAAGAGCGCACTTTTGCGCGTGGAATTTTAAAAATTCATTAAAAATCAACCACGGTGTTCTAAAATTCGGCGATGGTGAATTTTTTAGTTTTGAGGGTCAATTAACAATATCCAATAGCCAAAATATGAACATTTAATAGGTTGCAACTTCCCTATTGGGAGGACTTCTTCAATAGGGTGTCTCATAATGTACGACCAATGTTCGATAAGCCACTGTTTGGCTATACGAGGCACAGATTTGCACCCTAAAAGGTCAAAAATATTTAGACGCAATGAGAAGTTTCACCTTCGTATTTGGCGATGACTTTCATCAAACTCTTCCTGTGATACCCTAGAGCAGCGATTGCCGAACTTTTTAGGTCACGGAACCCTTAGAGCTTTGCTTTTACGTCAAGGAACCCCATCATTGTTTATGACTTAAAGACAAAATGTTAACAATCTGGGAGTCAAATGATAACGATGAAAAATCATTCAAATGCTTTCTTCTACACAGAAGAAACTATTAATCACATGAAAATTTTCGTATTTTAACGGATTAACGCGTTTGAAGGTGTGCTGAACGCTGGACATGTATTGACCATTTTTGGAAACTACTATCTATCCATCTGTACCGGCTCACGGATGATGACTGGGGCCGCGCCAAGATATACTTCAAGCCTGATTAAAGTCGTCTAATTTTAGGAGCCCTTCACAATCTCTGCATCTTAAGAACAGCTATAAGAACCAGTTCAGGAGATGGTGGTAAGCATTACTAGAGTCTTTTATTACAAGTAAGTAACGAAATATACCTGGAAAATGATATCGCATCAATATAGATGAGGTGGCAAATTCTCTCTAAATGATTTGATCTTCAATGTTTATCCTGAAGCCAAGACTATTTGTTCAAAAAACTACTGGACGTGCGAGACGACTATAGTTATAGGTTTTGTCAACAACGTTGTGCATCAGACACATGAATTCCGTAGTTCCTTAACTCCTCAGGGTTTCTCTTCATGCTTTTAAAATAAGAGACGATATTCCCATAATTTTATTGCGCAAGTTTAATTTGCCTAAGCTATGATATGGAATTGGACCTCAATTAAAATCACTACGGAATAATATGATTCAGAGTATACCCCTGCAGCAGATCTGTTGACTCATATTTTGCATCCCCATGGTCCCTGCATATTTCCTTTTAAAATTTAAATGAGTACAATTTCCAATGGTAATTTCTGATGCCATCACCATCATCAAATCTGAAGTTCAAATGTACACCTATACGATGTGTAGTACAACGTAACATGCGGAAATATCGTATTGTTCAGTGGGAATTTTGTGTTGGTCTCTCTTGATCAGGAAATGAGGTAAATCAATTTTTTTCAAAAGTCATAAAAACAAAACAAAGCATGTTGCTTACTATTAAATTTAAAATTTAAAAGTACCTCCATAATATTTATTCAAGACAGATAGTTTTTAACCCGAACAAGGTTGTAACGGGCCGCTAGTACTCATATAAAATGAATACATGGCACATTAGAGAAGTTATAAGTAAATGATTTAGGGGAAATAGATAAATCTAGTATTTCATCATACAAGGTTAAAATGATGAAATCTTGAAAAAAAAAAAAAATTAAAAGTGCTTAGAATAAGGTCCACTAGTGCAAGCGAGGCGTAAAAAATATCAAACTGACCTACTATATTTAGGGTATATTTTCTAACCGCAATGGTACCCTACTTGAGCCTCCAGGGGCTACTTGAACCCATGAGAAAAAATAGTTTGAAATCCGTCCTGGTCCTATAAAATTCAATGCATAGACTTAAAAAACCTTCTCTATGACAGGTAGCAGTACTAGGCAGAAGCTAGAGCATGAAACAAAGTTTCTGCTTTTCCGGCCTTTTCTGATTGAGGTTATGATTACAAGTTGTCTAAACAGTTGTTTTTATGTCTGCAAACTTTCACATGTAAGTTCATGGAAACATCCGATATTATCAAGGTAAAGATGGTTTTATTTTTGCATTCTATTTCTTAAGAAAATTAAAGTGTTTTAACGTTATAGCCGTATGATAACACAGTAACTAATATAAGTTAGAAAAAGTGCACTAGTTGTCTTAAAATGGGGTTACTTGAACCCAGCGTAGCGTTCAAGCAGTCCCAGACCACATTTCATCACTAAATTATGTTAAGTAAGGTTTGTAATCTTTTAAAATAAAGAAGTTAGTTACTGATTATACCCGTTTTTAGCAGATTTAGGCATAAAAGGGTCCGAAAGTAAAAGAGCACCCCTTGAAGTAGGAAATAATGCGGATTATTAAGAGGTAAAATTACAATTGTGTCTAGATTCAACTAATTCCGGAGAAATGTCATAGAGAGTGGCATCAGACCATTTGTACTTAAGTACATCAACTCGAAAAAGGAAATTAAAAGACCTGTCAGAAAACAAGCCTCGGCATCCCGTAGTATTTGTAGAGAAGAAAAGCAGGTATTAAATAATATCAGAGGAAATAAATCCACCCAGGCCATTAAAGAGAGGAGTTTTCATTCTTTCTAATGTTTAAATAATGAGCATTTCAATTGGTTTTAGCTGTACTTAATATATATAATTATATTTCTATTTGAGAAATTATGTTTGCCTTAAAATATGTTTTTATGAATGTAGGATGATTTTATATTAATTTATATAAATAATTTGCAATTTATATGAATAGTTTGCTCACTATAATGCATATTTTAAGTTTTCTTTCAAAAACATTGGTCCCTCTTGATGCCAACACCTGTTTTATAGCTCTTTCTAATGGATTTGCTGAGTGATGCCAAGTACTCCGAGCGTGGGGCTACTTGAACCCAATTTTTAAAAATAGAGAAAAAACATAAAGAGTTGTTTAAAAAAGGCTTAAGGTGATAGCATAACGTCTGAAAAGTGATAAAAACAAGGTGATCAGTGCACTTTATGGGGTTTAACCTAAAAAAATCAGTGTAAAACTTGCAAAAAAATGAAATTTTGGGTCCAAGTAGCCCCAGTTTACGGTATACTAACTTTCATAAAACGAATTATAATTATATATGTAGTAATATATGTTTTAAATCAAAATTAATTGCTGCCGTTATCATTAAAAAAGGTGCTTAACCTTAAAAAGGAAATTTTGTAGTTTGTTTTTCTAAAAAATAGTTAGTTCGACAAACGATCCTTGGAACTTATGGTGTGTATGTGTGTTAACTTGTAGACTGCATGTTACTTGTAGTGTGTAGTAATGCGTTACTTGTAGTGTCTATAGTTTACCTAAGCGATCTTAACTAAGACTAAATAACCGTTAAATATCTACACATTCTTAAGTAACTCAATTGTGGTTTCCATGATCTAAAAAACACCTAATATGTTCTTAGAAAATGTATTTCAAATATTCTTTAAAAATAAAAAAAAAAGCAATGACCTTAAAATTTAATGAACATACTTTATTAGTTAAATAAAAATATCAATCTAGAATAACAGCTCTTTCCTGAAATAACGTGACTTGAAATTCATCACTGCAAATATCAGTAGAGTTTTCAATTAACAGTATTCGCTCGGAGGGTCTAGAATAATTTCAACTTAAAACTTTTATTGTTATTTTTATGTTTTTCCTTTATGGAAAAGAACAGGTAGTGAGGAAATATATTATTTCTCATATCTGTTTTTCAGTGATAATGTATTGCTGCTTATGTAATATATTACTCATTGGCAGTCAACGTTCTAGCAACCCATTTGTTTACTTTCGGTCTATCTTTTTGTAGACCAGAGTACAGATATGGTTCATTCCCTCTACCTGACTGTTTCTGGTATACCTTTCACTTTCTTTTAATTACAAAGCCCTATGCGCATAAAATTATTCATATGTGATGCGTAATCTATACTTTGAGAAATTACATCCAAAGTCCTTTTTTCCATACTTATTTCAACAATGTTTCAACTGAAAAAAAAACAAAAAACAGATGAATAATCTCTGACAGAAAAATGAACGAACAAAGAAATAAAGTAGATCAAATTTTGAAAAAAAAAAAAAAAAGGAATTCCTCATCTGCAGCACTATAGAAAACATTATGTGACATTACTTTTACTCTATGCTTAGGAATGAGTCTAGTTTTTGGAATATGGTAAAAAAATAAAAGAAAACTTTAAACCAAACAAAGAGTTTTAAAATAACTTTCCCTTTTCTTTCAAATATAAAACATTAGGTTACGTTACATCAAAAATACTCTTAGTTGTTTCAAAAATGTTTTTGAAAGTTTCTCTATTAACCGCTAATCGGCTACACACACAAGTACAAAATTATTTTCCTGTCTCAACAAATACTTGAAAAAATGCAGTGAAATTCACAAAAAGCTTCGTCCTTAAAGTTATTTCATAGAATTTAATTTTACTGAAATAATGCGAAAGAAAAAATACCTTTCGCCAAGAGCATAGAGATAACAGAAGCAGCTTGAAGAAAAAGTAAAAAAAGAAAAAAAATCAAGTAATAAGGATTATTAAGAACGTATTTACTGTAATTTTTATTTCAGTCGATTAATTAAAGTTAAACTAAACTCAAAAAATATATTAAAACTACAAATTAAAATTCAATGAAGTGAAAACAGTTATTACATTACACTTCATTTTGACAAACAGCATGGTTTTGGACTTAAAAAAATGAAGAAATTTTTGCGAGTAATATATAACATTCCACATTTTTCCTCCCCCCCTCATTAATATTAATTTTTTACATTTTTTGATTTATTTATTTTATTTTATTTTTTTGTCTTGAAAACTGGGTATTTTTTGTGGTTTAAAAATATAAAACCTAAAATAATTTATTTAGATAAAAATATGACACATATGAAATTTAGTTATAAATTTAATAATTCCTTTGAATAAGCTTTTTTTATTTTAAAACATACAAAATGTTAGCTAAAAAGTTATTTTTCGTAAATATTTAGAAGACAATTATTCAAGAAAAAAAAATGGAATGAGTTATTAAACTAAAAATATATGTCAACCGATCGGTTGATGTGTTTCTTGAAACACGTTAGTGTTCAACGTTTTGTATTTCATTCAAAGGTCATATTTTTTCTATAGGTCATATTTTTTCTATAAACAATGTAACAATTAATTTTAATATTGTTATGTATTGGTTTCTCACCATTAAATATTTCATATGACACCACTAACAGCAGATATCCTTTACCTTGCAATTTTGAGGTTCAGATTTCTCAGCAGATGGAAGCACCTGAACTCTCTTCGAAATGAAACCTCACTCACAAGGATTAAATTTTGCCTTGAGTATTCAAGGCCAAGCGAATAATCAAAGGATTTTTTACCCATCGGATAATCTTACGACATGGACGCTGGTCATTTTCTGCATCTTGAAAATCAATCGACTGGAACCGGGTTTGAACCCTTACCTTTGGGGCATAAGAAGACAACGCTTAGCTACTACGCCACATTTAAATGAACTATTATGATGCCTTCACATTTCATACGCTTCAAGGATAAGCGTTAAAATGATTTAAGATTTACAGTAAACTACCGATTATCCAAGAGACATTTAACAATCAGGAACATGTATTTTCGCAGCAAGAAGCTAAAGAAAATGGCTGCTCGTTTCTCGGAAAAATTGTAAATTTAAACTTATAGTTGTTTTGTTTTATTCATGAATTTATTTATTTATTTATTGCACTTTCTTCATCGCACATGCTCTTGTTTTGTATTGATGTTATGTTCTGTTTTACAAAAATACAAAGCATTTTTACTGTACTGCATATATTTTCGCTGTACAAAATACTATGTAAACATCAATACAGTCATGTTTGTGAAAAAGAATAATGTTCACCTTTTATACTTAATTTTACAAAAAAGGAAGTTTCGTGATTCGCGAAAAAATTTTCACTCAAAATTCGGCCTTAATTTCGATTTTGCTCACCTCCGAATGAAGGTTGAGTTTTTTTTTCAACCCGACATCAAGCAGATAAGTGCCTAAGAACGTATAAAAACCCGAAGTATCCATTTTGACGTTCCCCGAGTTAATTACAACGACTTTTCTCGTGGACGTCCGTATGTACGTATGTATGTGCGTTACGTGGCGGATGTATGTCGCATAAGTCAAGAACGGTATGTCCTAGAAAGTCGAAATTTGGTACGTAGACTCCTAGTTGGGTTTAGTTGTGCACCTCCACTTTTGGTTGCATTCAAATGTTCCAAAGGGGGTCTTTTGCCCCTTTTTGGGTGGAAATCATTGTTAATTTTGATGTAAACTTAAGTGGTATGTTATAATTTGGCGGACACTTGGAGATATATCAACAGTCTTTTGTTGCAACTTGGCGACAAATTTGGCGATTTTTTTTTTAAATCTGGTTTTAATTTGGCCATTGTTGGTGATATTTAGAGAGTAAACTATTGAATCGCATTAAAATGCCAATAATGAGGAAATGGCATTAAATTGGAGTAAAAGGAAGTCATGTGATGCACACCATCACCTCGTTTATCCCTAATTTTAGCCTTTTTGCGGTTTATTCGCGATTTTTACTATCCGCAGCACTTTTGCTACACAGATCCGCGGATGATCGGGAGCAGCTTTTTTTTTTCTTTCGGAATGTGGGACGGTAGGGGGGGGGGCAATCTGGAATGAAGCTTAACAACATGGGAAGGTTATGCTCAAACTAACAAAATTTGTTTGATTTTTACTGCTTTTAATGTATGTATAAATAGATCTCGCTGCACTGCTCTTCTTTACAACTGAAATTATTCCAAATTTTGTAGAAAGACAAGTTGGTTTTATGCGGATAGATATATGATCTGATACTTAGATTTATTTTTAATTTAGTGTGAAAAGAAAGGAACCACAAGGGGGAAACACTCCTATTTTGCTATGATCTTGGAGCAAACTAATTATTTCCTCCCTCCAAAATTTAAAAGTTTGTGTAGGGGTAGGGGATGAAATGAATCATAACTTTCCTTATCAGATGGTGAATTAATCAAGTACACTTTGTGAATTTCGGATTGAAAAGAGACACTTGGTCTGAAAAAAAAAAAGGCATCAGGTGAGGCGTGATACTAGTTATAGTGTTAATCGTATGTGGTGAGTGGGTGGGGGAAGAGGATATTGCATTTTGTCTTGCTTTTAAAGAAGAACATTTACCAGCTTTTATTATCTTTTCCATTCATTTTGTTTTTTTTAATTCATTTATTTATTTTTTACATTTTAAAAATAGTTTTGAAAAGAAAAAAAAAGTGGTTCTGCGGGGGGGGGGGGGTCTTTTCCTTGCTTTAAAGAAGAACATTTACCAACTTTTAATAAGTTTACTATTCATTTTGGTTTATTCATTTTTTTAAAAATATTTTGAAAAAAAAAAAAAAAAAAAAGATTAAAAGTAGTGGTGGTGTTGGTGGGGGGGGGGGGGGCTTACCAATTTATAAATTCATGTCAGCTCATTTCAAGCATAGTCATGATCAATTACTACTTACTAGACCATCCCCAGTAAGTGAACCCCATATTTAACTAGTTGAATCTGAAAAATGTCATTATTTCATAAGTCAAATTTTATTTAAAAAATCATAAAAATATGATCCTATTGAGATCCCAACTTGAAACTTTGCACAAATAAAGATAAAATACACACACATTTTGAGAAAATTTTTTTTAAAAAAATCATTATACCTTTTCTGAGAAATTTAAATTAAAAATTTAAATTTTATTTTTTAAAAATTAAAATTGTTCTGAAATTAGTCATGTTGCATATCCCATTAAACAGCAACTAATGTACTTTAAAATGCTTTTTACCAAATCTTTCTATCTATATTTGGTGTTGAGTTATCGTCCATTTTATGTTCAAGCATCCATGAAAAAAAGAGAGTTTTTCGAAAAATCAAAGTGTCATAAATAAAAAAATAATAGAGATAAAAATCTAAAAATTTGGACTTTTGATTACCTCGAAGGGGACAAACGATGAGCCAAATTTCAAAGAAATACAAAAGGGTGAGGGAAAAAATTTCCTAAATTTTGGATCACTTGACATGGAAGGGCCCATATGCACTTTTACATGAAATTTGTTTATTAACGAATAAAAAAATATGTTGGTTAAGAATATCTATGCATTAAATTATTAATCATGCATTAAATATTTAATTAAATATTATCATACATTAAATATTTACTTGAATTAATAATTACTTATAAATATTCAACGAAATCAATAAAATTATGCATCAACTAGGTAATTAAATTAACAATTATACATTAAATAAATCGAACTAATAGTTATACATTATACAGTGTATTCCGTTTTAACCTGCAAGTTATTGATTTTCGCAGATCGTTAGTCCTAGATGTAAACTTCCAATTGCAAAAATGTTCAAATTTCAGATGCAGAGTTAAGATATTGCACGTTTGAAGCAAAAATAAAAATGAGTCAAAAAATACAAAATTTAACTTTTTACAGGGCCCTAGGTCCCCTAACTAATATTTGGAGAAATAGTCTCCATTGAAAACTATTACTGACACAAACAACTTGAAATTTGTGTGACCAAAACTCAAGGAGATATTCCATTTCAAAGTTTTGAGGGACCATACAGAAGATGAGATTGGAAATGAACGCCCTTTCAGTAGAATGACAGGTCGTCAAGGTAAGAAAAACAAGGTATTTATATTTTTCATTGCTATTCATAAATAAATGCAAATGTTATGCCGTGATACGCAAAAACACTACAAAACCTCGAACAATTTGAAAAACCGCACTCTATTCACACATATTTTAAAAACACTTGTTAACCGCTATATTTTCCAGCAAAACGTTTTATTGACGGCGATTGAAAAGTGGTCTAAATCACAAAACGCTGCTTTTCATATCTCGGTAAACATTGGTATTTCAAACTTTTTTGTGTTGGAATTATTTTTCAATGGAGATTTTCTTCCTTGGGGGGGGGGGGGGGGACTTGGGGCCCGGTATAAAAGTTAAATTTTGTATTTTTTGATCTATTTTTAATTTTTACTTCAAACTTTCAATATCTTAACTCTGCATCTGATTTTTAACATTAATGCAATTGGAAGTATACATCTAGGACTAACAGTTGCGAAAATAAAGGGTCTTGCATGTTAAAACGAAACACCCTGTATATACATTTAATTACGTTATTAATTATACATTAATTTGCGTAGGGTAAAGTCGCCATATTTCGTCCCCCATAAGCACTTTGGTCTCTAATTAGTATACGTGCAATCAATTAATTAAAAATATTTTATAGTACCACTATCAAATCCTGCACGTTCTATTTAAACTTAAATACATTACACGCAATTTGTATTCAGATGAAAAAAAAAGGTTCTTAAAAAATGAGCTTCTACTAAAATTAAACACGCTTGTCATATTTTCGTCTTCTCTCCCCCCCCCCCTCCAATAGACCTGTTAAAAGAAGTAATACTAGGTTAAAAATCTAGTAATAAAAATAAATACGGATTAATGAACTGTATGAAAAACAAAATCATAACACAAGTTATGATTTTTTTTGCAGAATACTTATAGACAAATATATGATTCATTTTTTGAACCTCCAAACAAGCGTCAAAAAATGATTTTTTTTTCATTGCCTGGAAGCAAATTTTGTGTTTGCCACGAGGTGCATTGAGGGCAACCTACCTATATTTTTCCATGTTTTAGTTCATAAAAACATTTTTGGTACATAGAATACTCTGCATCAACATTTGTACTCCAATCTTTGAAAGCGGGCGAAAATAGAAACATCATATTCGCCAATATGGCGGCTTCCTGCTCCAAGTGAAGGAAACCTAAACGTAGCAAAACAAGCAGGTCATTCAGTTTACTGCATAAGCTAAGCGAATATGTCAAATACAACTATGTAAACATATTTTGTTGATCCAAAAGAGCATTGACAAACACTATTACAAATAATCAATTTTTAAAAATCAGAATGAATGCTTCCAAACGGCAGTGCATCGTACTAGATTCAATAACTTCGACAAATACTGTTCTTGACTGCAACCAGAAAAAATATCACAGATGGCGGCACCTAACGTCAGACTAGAGAAACTTAGGAGGACGAAATATGGCTACTTTACCTTACATTGGATAATTACACTTGTTTAAGGTTTTTGAGTGTCATTCCAGAATTTTAAAATTATTCTTATTATTTAAAATAATAACTGTTTGTCCGACCGAATGTAACAGTACTCGTGTTTTCATAATTTGTTAATATTTAAACTGTGAAAGGGTAGAATTTGCAGGTTTTAATCCAAATTCTTCCCACTTGACTAGATATATGGGTTATGTTTAAGAGTTTTTTTTAATCTGAATTGTTGCTGAACTGTGAACCTGCAGTTTTAGCTAATTGAAAAAGCTAATTCTCGCGGTGTTAATGCTTAGAAATTGTAACTTTATATGAGTACGTTTAAATAAAACTGCGATCTGGAAAAAAGAAAAAAAGCTATGTCCTTAAGATAGAAACTCTTCAAAAGCTTAAAGCCAAAGAAAACAAATATTGGTGACCGAGAAGCAATAACATAATAAACCACTTCATAGATAAAAATAAATTTCGAAAAATGTGGGCAGTGGTGTTTTTGAGAGCTATTACTTTGAGAAACCATTGAGGGCATTCCTGGAATATCGATTAAAAATCTTGATATTGACAATACTATACAAACCTGCCCATTACTGGTTGGGTACCCATGGCTAAACCTCTTTAAAAATCCTTTGCAAGTAATAAATGAAAGAAATACACTTGAATTAATTTTATGTCCATATAGTAACAAATAACAGCAATATTTAATAAATTTTGTTCAAAATCGACTAATTAAAATAGTACTATTGTAGTTGCCGAAATTTGAGTGAAATCATCCGGACAAATGGATTATGTATTATTGGAATAAGCTTTACGTAGATTCAATAACTGAAATCTAAACTATATTGTCAGTTTTTCTTAATTAAATAAATTATAAACATCTCAAAAATTCACTTAAACATATGTTTATATCGGTTGAATTATAAGACTGAGACAAAAAGTCAAAGTAAAATGCACCATGTTCGAAATAAATTTCACTGAGGAAAAAAAAATTAAAAAAAAAAGAAAGAAAGAAATATTATTGAAATAATATTTGAAAAATGGTTAAATAATAATAAACAGGGACGCATAATTTCATCTCTTTCTCGCTCTCTCTCTCTCTTTGAATTTCCATTTTTCAAATTTATGATAGAGGAAGTTTAGTTTTACAGTAGTTAAGCTACAATAAAGTGGGCAAAAGAATCGAATTTCTACAAATTCGAAGAATTTTACATAGAATTGAATGACTACAAAGAAAAAAAAATGTATATATTTTTTTTAATTAAGTGACAAAAAACTGACCCTCGTTGTCAATTGGCTGAAATAACATCAATCATTAATGAAATTAATAAATTTTAGACACTGAAAGAACATTATACAGTGTAAATAGATAGAAAAAAAAACTTAGAGATATTATCAGATTTTCCGAGTTATTAGGGTTTTTTTAGAATTAAATAGAGTTTTGATGGTAGGAAAATTTATTCTTTGTAAATTAAATTCAAAAAAAAAAACCTTCACAGAATGTATCTGCTTCAAACTAAACACTTATGATACTAGCCAAGTTTGAGCACCGAAAAAAGGTTTATCTCTATTGATAAACTAAACACAAAATATTCATTTACAAAATTAGTACATTTTGGACAATGGAGAAACAATGAAATCGAGATGAAAACTTTAAATAGATACAATACATAACTACAATAAATGATTAACGAAAAATATAGATTGATTTGTAACTGAAGCAGCATCATGAAACTTTTTTATCTTTTAGGCGAGTCTTTTAATGGTCTAAGAATGTCTTTGTGCATAGTTTCAAAGAAATCGACTAGAGAACGTTGCCCAACTTGATGACGTAAATGCAACCGCTAGCACTCCTTTATATGGCTTCTATTCTTGCAAACTAATGTTGCAAGAGCTTTAAAAAATATAGAAATATTGCATAATTACAGCTGATAAAGTCATTCCATATTTATTCAAAAATAAATTTTCGGTTAAATATGGGTTCTTTTTCCGCCGGAAATTCAAAATGAAAGACGTTGTTTAAAATATTTTAAAGTAACTGAGGTTATTTTAAAAAGAAATCTAAAGATAAATCAAGCGTTTAAGTGGCTGATACATTTTTTCCACATGCAGTGTACCGTTTAAAATGAAGAAAAAAATCTTGTGAAAGGAAAATATCATCCTCTTTTGGGGATTTTTCACGAAAAATACCCAATTTATGTATTTAAATAAAACATCTAAAATGCAGATTTTTTTGGCAGGCATCTTTTTTTTTTTTTTTTTAGGTTGTATTGTTCCCCATGGAGTTTATTAAGCTCTCAATGAAATACTGGAGTTTTCCCTAAGCTCTTGTCACTTGTGAAGCCATCATCGTTTGAAAAAATAAAGAGTATTAAGTATTAAAATGAGGTCCCGCAAAATAGATGGTTTTTTACTGATTCATTTATAAAATAATTTCTCAAAAATTAAGAACTTAGGAAGCAATTTCAAGAATTTTGTAAAAAATGAGCCCAGCTGTAGAACCGTTTAAAGAGGATATAAGCAACAAGAATTCGTCCACCTGGCCTGTTTCAAACATGTTAGAATGAGCTCATGTCGGCAAAACATGATGGCCAAAGCATTCGCCCGAATTTTTCATTGCAAATAAAATCGTCCAAAGTGCGCAGTGGCTTGTAATTATAGAGAAAAAGTAGCATTACCTACGATTATAGGACTTCCAGTAAGGTGCAACAATCTCTTCCCAGTATTGATGATCCGTCAGAGAATGATAATGCGAATTTTGCTGTGAACTCCAAAAAAATATAAATAAATAAAAGCATCATATCAGGCCAACACTTAACTTCCAATAAATATGACCTTACCTTGCACGACATAGGATTGTTTTAAGTCTCCTATTATCTACGAATGAAATGTGTTTATAATCACAATTCATTGTAAAATGAGATCCAGCACAAAATAAGACATTTCCACATTTGTGTCTTCTACAAACATACAAAATAGCAAGAATGGATGGTAATAACAATACGACTTGATTCGAAACCGTGGTGTTCGTAGCTCATGCTGCTACATCTTTGAAGCAGAAAATAAACTTGAAAATTTGATTTAACTTCAGTTTAATAATTTGCTAGAGAATAAAAAAATAACTTATAGTAAGTACACTTGCTTTCGATTGGCACAAAATAAAATCGTATCACTGAAGCAATACGTAATTACAAACTTTCCTTACTGTCCATTCAATAACTGTAATGAATTGAAACAAGTCGACCATTAAATGTCTTTTCATTTTAAGAATTCAAAATTATTTCTTTTCTAGCAGAAACTGATAAAATTTATTAATATTTTCCACTTTTGCCTTTTCCTTTGTCACACGAAAGCTTCGATCGGACTTTGTGTCCTACCTGAGCTTTATTTCCATCTCATTTACAATTCACACTTTTCTGGAGCTTTGATTATCATTTCCAGAATAATTACAACCACGTACATCAACTACATGCAAATGCAAAACGCTGAATAAATAATGCGAATAAATAATAGCGGATATGAGTCTTTTCTGCATATCCAAATGTCGATCTTATCCCTCAAAGAGTTCATACATTACAAAAATATTTTTTGAGACGTTAAATGTATTCAGTGTTAATTTTAGAAAGTTTCTCTTTCATTGAAAATGGCTTATTATTACACTTGGCAAATTTAATTCTATGAAAATACAAATAAAAAAGTTTACAATAATGGTGTCGATACAATAAAGGTGACGATTAAAAGTGTTTGCTTTACTTGTTTTGTGTTTACATAGTTTTATGTATTATTAGCATCACATTACTAAATAATTCAACTCATATTTTTTAATGAAAGTTCAAGTACAAAATTTAATTTTAAAAATTGACCACAAAGTAACTATATAATATTTTTAGTTTTTTCTTTAATTTTCAGGTAACGTTAATTTTTGTCAGTCATTAAGTTGAAAACATCCTTGATAATCACTTCTTAGATGTTTGCTACGTGAAAACCTTTTTTTCATATTTTTAAACCAGAATGCCTTGAAAACTGCTACATTACGGATATTTTTATTGAGTATTGTTACATGGAAAAGCTATTGTATTTCTAAGAAGACTAGAGTCATTCTGTGACTGTGGCTCTTAACAGAAATTTTACAATACTAATTAAAATAATAAATGAAAATAAGGTGCATGTGCTTACATACGTTCGTTACATAAATTTTCAATAAGTATTTAAATTGAAAGAATTTGGATGACAGTAATTTCATAATGCGTGATATGTAACAAGATGAAGCAGCAAGGTAAAGTGTAACAATTTGTAACACGGAAGGAGAGGGTCAAATTTGATGGGAAAAAGTGTGACATCATTAATGAACGGCCCCTAGATGGAACAATAAAGTTATTCCGACAGCTCCAGCTAATACCATCACTCCAACAGTCACTTCCATTACATATCGATATGATACTCTTCATCAGAAAAGAAGAAGTATACTAACTTCAAAAACTATTCTTTTAAACAGCATTGTTTCATTAGCTGTTTTTCATTCATAGTGGTCCAAGAATCTATATTAAATATACTCTGAAATTTGCCGCATCACATGCATATTTCTACTGAGAATTCTTAAGTCGAGAGTTGCACTCCATTAAACGGCAGAAAACATTTACACAAATTTTTAAGTGTGGTAAATAAAAATGCATGAAATAATCTTAAAGGTAAATAAAAAATATTTTAAAAAATGTATTTTTTGTTTACTGTAAGATAAATTTTACAGTAATGCTCATTTTTATTTTAATTGTAATCCTGACTTCAATGTGACTCTGCTCAAATGTGAATCTTTCCAAAAATGGATATATGTATTTTTAAAAAATCTTTACATACCACCTGGCCAATCACGTAATTTGAAAAAGCTAGGGCCAAAATTAATGAGTCACGAAAGGAAGAAAGCTATTTCTCACTTTTGTTTGGTATTTGGTCTTGCTTTATGTTTCAATATCGTTTATAGTATTCAATAAATCGCACACAATTGTTTAATGCATCAGTGTTAAAAGTATTGCTGGTGCATAATAATTTTACCCAATTACACTGTGTGAGACTCAATTCTTCACCTCCGCTCTCTCCCCAGTGAGCCCCCAACTTAAATTTTTGGGAGGGGGGAATTTACAATTGCCGGATAAAACTTCGAGTTTTACCGAATAATAAAATATGAGCATAGCAACATTTTTAATTGCATTTTTTAAAAATTGAAATTTTGCAATGCTGGCTCCTAATTTGCGAAATAGGGAAAGTTTTGTGAGATCACAATGACCCCCTGTGACGTTCAATGGGGTGCCCCTGCCTCTCCCTTTCATATCTGTTAATGAAAAAAGCACGACGACAACGAAGGTTTAATTTAAAAAAAAAATACCTCAATTGTTGCGTTTCGGTAAGAAAACATTTAGCTGCTGAGGCTATGCGTTTGCTATACGTCAAAATGGTCAACTATGATGTCTTAAAAATGTAATCGAAAGCACATTCAATAAATAACAGAAAAATCTTCGTCGTGTGTATGATTAAATCTCAGTCGTTTAGCCCAATTGAATTTCCGAAAAAAAAGAAAGAATTATTTTACTAGTAAAGTTTTCTTAATCATATTAGTAAGTGATTAACATTATTATGCCAAAAACAAACCGAAATTTTTTTTATACCTTAATTACAATATCATCCGAAAATCAATATACTCACGGTAAGTATTTAATAATAGGTAAAAGATCTTATCAGAAAAACAAATTTCTCTGAATACAGCTCAATGTAATTTTCATTTAACGAGCTCTTCAGGTTACTCATTCACTTTCACTATTTAAATAGGAAACTCATTAACTGCATAAAAGAGGTCTTTTGCTTGAACTTGGAATCGCATCGAATGATGCATACATTAAAAAGGAAAAGTCTAGATGTTGTACAGGCAGTTTTGTCTTCGAAGGGATTGCATCATAGGTAGTTCCTTGAATAAACTTTGCGAGTTTTGTGGCAAGGTTGAGCAATAAATTTCGATTTTAATAAATCAATCGCTAATACGTTTTCCCAAGTTTTGAGCTGTGTCACTTTCCTTTTCGAGGTGTGAAATGTTGAAAGAAATAAACTTAATGGCCTAGTATTGTTTTTATGAAGTAAAAAACGCATTGCTTATGTCAATGGTGCCCAACCTATGACCCGCGGGCCTCAAATATGTATATGGTAAATTCAATCTTACGAATCGAAAAATGTATTTTAGAACTTTGCAAACAATCCATCATCCCCATACAGCATTAGAAACGAATTTTTCAAATTTAGAGCCAAGTAGTCAGAATTGGGTTTCTAAAAACAGATGGCAACTTCTTATTGATAAAGCAATCATGAAACAGTCAAACAACAATTCTTGATTTGCATTTTTTCCCTTTTGAAGCGTTTTCCAAAGTTATGTAAAAATATTTAATTAATATTTAAATTTTACATGTGTTCTTGACCGCGAGATTAACCTCAGTTTGAGCTGTAGCCGTTGGGTAAAAAAAAAAAAAGAAAAAAAGGTTGGGCCCCACTGGTTTATGTGATTGAAATTATTTGCAATAGGATTTGTAAGGTTTCCAACTTTTTCCAAGCATTGAATGGCACAGCGTGTAAAACTGCATTGCTTAAAGAAAGATTGGTAATTATACAGCAAATATCGAATGTATTTTTCTGACACTATATCTCACATAAGGCAAAATCAATTATGTTTGCCTTAATGTAAAATGCATGGGGGCAAAACGCATAAAATATGTATTTTTTTAACCGTAAGGTTCAAGATGTTAATAAGAAATATCAAGGAATAAGCTTCATAAGAAATGAGAATTATTCCCAATAAAGATGACGCTACGCATCAAGTAATTAAAATACAAAACTCATAAAATATTATTTTCATTACTTCGTTCAAAAGATTTAAAATATGCATCCCGGCTACCCTTACCAAACAGGCAGAGAATAACTGAATATGAGGACTTCCTGAGGTTTATGTCTCTTAAAAAGATGATAGCAATTTCTAAATGTAAAAAAGAAGAAATTAAAGAAGTGCACAAATAAGGACAGTAGGCAAATTTATCTTCGCCGTGACATTTCCTGTTTGTTGAAATGGTGCTCATATTTCCCATACTTCACTGCCGCTTTGATGTCAGTTCAAAAAAAGCTTCATAAAGACTCAAAGGATTCTTAAGTTTGGGCTTTTCAAAGTTCAGCTTTTACGCTGATAAGTTACACCCACCTAAGGAGACATCTTATTTGACTTAAGATCATTACTCTAAAGTGATTGCGTGCTGAAGGCTTTTCTTGTTTGTCAGAGTTTTGGTTTTTTACTTGAACTTCAGGTCTTTTGTTCTCAACTCAGATGAAGATGGTTCAATTCACTACAGTAAGATAAAATGGTAGTATTCAAAAAATATTTATTCATTACCAGCGTGATACTAAAATGAAAACATGTAGTGTTACATGTTCATCATGAATTACACAGCTTTTTATATTAATTTTAGTTCCATAAGTTCCCTTGAAAAAGCTTTGGTAATGTTTTTTCTTGCTATGTCAGTTAAATACATAACACAGGGTTGCAAATACTCCAAGAGCTATGGCGCTCTCCCTTGTCAAATATCAGTGATAGCCTTCCCGAAGAAAAGGAAACTACCCCTATACCCCCCCCCCCAAAAAAAAATAATAAAAGCCACAGTCTACGCCATGACCATCCCCTAGTTGTGTATCCCTGAATATTACTTTGTTCTTTAGTGTGTATTGGGACTTCAAAAAGGATGCAAAGATACTTTAAAGTTTTTGAAGTACTGATAGATACGGACATGAAAAAATGACCTTTGTCGAATCCACCTTATTATACCTTTCACTAGCATTTCAAATGATTAAAAAAAAACGTTGACATATTTTTGCGTGATTTTTTTTTCTTTTTTGAGCAATCACGATTGCTTATTGTTCTCATTTGACTGTTTTGATGTCCTTTGATTTTATTTTCCCACCGCCACCCTCCGCAGCATCACCGTCGACCGGGTCCTCACGATGCTGCTCCTATAGCGAAAGCCGTCTCCAGGTTGCATCCATGTCCTACACACACGCGCATACATACACAACTACACACACACGCGCACACACACACAAACACATGCACACATACACACACACAACTACTCACACACTACAACATACATACACACAAAAACATTCATACCTGCACACAGACACACATGTGCCTACACACACATACACATACTCCCCCACACACACATTCATACACACAACTACCCACACACACATTCATACATACAACTACCCACACACACATTCATACATACAACTACCCACACACTTATGCCAGCATACAGACACAAACACACATGCCTACACACACATACACATACCCTCTACACACAAACACACATACCCCCCACACAAACACACACGTCTACATACACACTTTTCGCGATGGCGCAAAATTATTTGAATTCAAGATGTCAAAATTCAAATTAATTTTTCTTTTTTTCTTTTTGTGCTGAAAAAAATTAAATAAATAGTCTTAATCATACCCAAAACACATACAAATATTACCGGTTTTTCCTCATTAAATATCATAAACGTAACTAATTATTAACGTCAGTTTTCTCGTGGTACTGTATTATTCAAAATTCAGTAGGACTTAGAAGTCCAGCTTTAAGATTTTTTAAATTGAATTGTCTGAAATTGCCTTCATGTCGCAGACAATTTTAGACATTTTCAGATTTTTTTTCTTCACAGCTTATGGTCTTCAAAGGGTTCAAGTTTTAGTGAACAAAGAGTTGAAAAGAAATTTACAGAAAAATAACGTTTCTGTTTGATGTGCAAATTATTCAAACTTTAGTTGAAAGAATTTTTGACTTTTTTCATGGAATAAAATACTGAACTCAAATATTTTGTCAACGTTGTTTATTATATGCCATTCAACGTTTAGCTTCATATAAAACAAAAAACGCAAGTGATTGTCTTTAAAAAAATTGTTTTCTTGGCAGAAAATAACTATCATGTACTATATCCTGGCGTGAATTCTACAACTAGGTAAATACATATCAGCTTCTTTCTTACTGCTTCGAGGAAAATGCAATATGTTACTTTTTATCGCGGTTTTTTGGAAAATATCAAACAACTTTTAAATTAATTTCTAAATTTTATTTGATAAGAAATATTTATGTCTTCTTTCAAATAAAAATTTTCTGCAAAAGTGATTTTTTTTTTTTTCAAATTTGCAGTTACTTTGTTGTAGTTGCTTCAGCTAACGATCTATTCCTTTGTGTAAAATGATGCATAAAATTTTCTCTTTAAACAATTTCAAAAAAGCGCTACAACTTATTATTATCATGAATAAAGATGTATACGCAAACTTAATATTCATTTTATCTGAAACAGAAAGTTCTTTGCCGTTCGAAATGAATGTAACTGTCTTAAACAACTGTTAATTGAGCGAGGAAAATAAAGCACTAACTATGACAGTTACTGGTGCTTTATCAAATTTAATGTCAAAGCAAATTGCTTTTCGTATAGATTTGAAATTAGAGAAACCTGAAATCTATTAAATCCTCTTGGGAGAGGAGTTTTCGACGGATGATGGATATCGATCTAAATATTGATCCAGGGCTAAAAATGCTTTTTATATTAAAATTAATCTTAATTTAAACAAGAGTTATAGCCTTCGCTATTTATATTACAGAAGCGAAATTCGCATACTCGATAGTAGATTTTCCATTTAAAAATTCGAATTTTCTCAATTATCCTGTAGCATCTTCGAGCTTTCAAAAAAAGATCACGGAGCTCGTTCACGGGCTTTTTTGTGACCAATTCATTGGAAATTAATTCAATTTAAGACATAAATCACCAGAGAAAAAACCCACACTGATTGTAAGATTGTAGGACTGCCTTTAACCAGTACAACGTCACGGTACCAGTACGTATACAAGAGTTACTCTCTTTACTGTTTGTGTTACAGAAACAAAATGCATCCGCATTTGATATTAATTTCTTCAATTAAGAAATCTAATTTCAAATATCCCATGCATAGCATTTTCTATCTTCCAATTAGCACGAACAGAACTTGGTAAAAGTGTTTTTATGTGACAAATTCATTAAAAAATAAATTCGTTTATGACAAAAATCTTCAACGAAAGTTTGCGTACGCGCTTTTGGCTTGCAGGACTTCCCTTATTCAATAGAAACATTTAAAAAATTGAGCGGAAAAACAAGTGCATAGTATTTTTACGTTGTTAACCAAATTTAATGCTTGATGGTTCAAATTATTTATTTCTACGCAGGCAAATTCTTTATTTCTACACAGGCAACAAGGCCATCACAGACAAATGCTTCAATGTGAAGTGTCAAATTGTTTTCAGTCTAAAAACTCGATTTCTTAAGACATTTCTAAGACGTTTACTACATTTTTAAATATTTTTTATCTATTGAAGAATGTTTTAATGGATTAGATAACAATATTGAAAGTGGTGAACTATTTATTTTATATTAACTAAATTACTTGTTAAATCACAATGTAAATACTGAACACGGCCGAAAAAAAAAGAAGGAAAAATTATTTTTGAATTCAAAAAAAAAAAAAAGAACCGACTTCAAAAAACAAAGAGGAACTAAAAAGTAAAAAATAATTGGTCATACATACGATTTCCTACCCAAACATATAAATCATATATATATATTACAATTCTTATACAAAATCATCTAAACTAAACACCCAATTATAAAATAAACACTGATTTTCATTACTATACGATGAATTATTTTAATACCTAACTAATTATATACGATCTCTTAATTTTTAATAACATTTTGAAGTCGGGAACTCCTATAAACTTCTACCTAACGTAACTGAGTAGGTTTAGTTCTAAATACTAATTTCGTGTTTAGTTAAATTAGTGTTTAACTCAGGATTCGGTGGGTTGTCAGTTACACTATTCAGATTTCACTGGTCTTCACCAAGGAGGGATGTTGATAAACCTTTATTGTGCGCAACAGGCTCCAAGTGAAGGCATATACGGAGTACAGTATTATGGGATGTAATAATCAAAAACCATGTGTTTTTCAACTTTTCAATTCAAATTCTACTAATGCAGGGACATCTTTTCTATCTTCCATGTTTACATTTCTATGCAAAATCCTATCAAATAATTGCTGACAGTGCACAAGTGAAATGAAGTGATAAAGATGTAGAATGAAATCTTGCTTTTATTAGAAAAAAAAATCCTACACTTCTAAAAAGTTTGTGTAACCTTACTCCCTGCCTCCATAGCAATGGAGTAACTTAACTGATAAAACTGGTGTAACGTTATGCATCGCTCATAACGTTACGCCAGTTTTATCAGTTAAGTTACTCCATTGCTGTGGCGGAAGCTAGTTGCCGGAATAAGGGTACACAAATATAGGTACCCCCCCCCCCCAACAAAATAAGGGTACACAAAGCACAGAGTGTTGCCACTGTATTTACGGAGTAAGGTAACACAGTTTTTTTTACAGTGTAGGGCAAGGGCGCCCATATAGGGGGGCAAGGGGGGCTCGAGCCCTCCCTTTGAAATTAGAACTTCCTTGCTTTTAGTACTTTTTTCTCTGCAAAATTATAAAAACGTTTCTTCTCCAGCCATTAATGAATAAGTTACTGAAAATGTCAAATTTTAATGACTCTAATCTGTCCTGAAATCAATTTACACGGGGGAAATATCCAGCTAAACCACGGGGGAAATATTTGAGCCCCCCCCCCCCCTTGCAACTTTGCATATGGGCGCCCATGGTGTAGGGATATGTAATGGAAAAACATTTTACTATGTTACCCCTGAGGTAATGTCTTTGATCTTGCTATTGCTACAGCAAAAAGTAACATGCATTAAGAATGAGTTAATATGAAATAAAAACTATGTTCAAAATTATAATACATTGTTTAAAAAAATGTGCATCAATACTTTGTTTTTTATAAAAATATGATCATGTTCATTAGTTTCATCCTAAAATTCATCACCATTATTTATTAAAAGTATTTAGGGCTTGATTTTTCTTGTATTTAAGAATCAGATAAATTGAAAATTTCATATAGAAAATGAATTATCGAGGCAATATTTGATTAATTAGACAAGATGCTACGAATGTATAAGCGTCTGAGACTAAAGGTGGTCATTTTTGACTTTTACACAGACCACATACGGTTTGATTTAAGAGGGCTGCTAAAAATGTATGGGTATCATAGCTGAAAATGTCACGTACTTGAAAAATCACGACTTTAGTTTTATTTTTATTTATTTTATTTTTTTTTAACTTAAGAAACGATAGATCGTTGTCAAAAATTGAACATCCCAATGTTCGCTTGAATAAAGCCTTTCACGACTATTCGTAACATTGCAACTTCCCCAGATGGAAAATACAAATTCAATTCCTTTACAATCTTGTTTTTTCACATCTTAATCCTAGACCTTATCAATCGAATGTTTGCGGTAAAAATATTCTAATGATGTGTTTTCAAAGTAAATATAAGACATTCAAATAACGTTGCATGCATGACTGTATTACATTGTAAAAATAGCGGTTTATTCTATCAAAACCACTCCAAAAAGAAATAATGCATTTAAATAAGAGATAGAAAATTTGAAATTCTCACAGGAAAAAGAATTGCATTATTATTGAAGCTAATATTATTAAAGTTGACGGGGAATGTTTTATTTCGAGATCATTTATTAAATTCTGTATTTGAAATAAAGTATTTCTTTTATCTATTTCAATCGAAAATTAATATAGATATCGAAGTGGTCAAAAAATACCCCGATTTTGGATTTAAAATTTTAATATATTTGCACGACTGATTTTATTGACAATAAAAAAAAAAGAATGGTAGACACTTATATACAGCAGTCCAGTCGCTTAATGGAATAGGAAATTTGCCACGAAAAATTAGTCCAATAAGCGGGATAATTCATTATGCGGGATAAAAATAACGCACATCAATGGTGTAGTACATTGAAATTTTATTACATTAAGCGGGATATTCTATTATTTGATACTCCAATAAGCAGGCTCGACTGTATAACTTAAACAGTCCTCCGAAGAGCTTCAAACACCCAAACAAAAGCTATTTTGCAAAGGAAAGATTTGAAATAAGTTCGCTCAAAGAACACACAAGCACATTACGTAAATATGATAATTTTATACGAAACAGAAAGCTTAAAAAGTTAAATTTGAAGTTCAATGTTTTTATACTAGCGTAAAAGAATGGAGTTCAAAATAAAAAATCAGTATTAGGTTTCGTTCGATTTAACGGTTCGTTGCCCTTAATTTTACGCCAGCTATAGTATAATGTGATCTATGGAATAAAGTGCATATATAGCTGAGCTTGTCTCTTTACTTCCGTAAAATCGTGAAGGTGCTTTGGAAATGGGAAAATAGCAATATTCTTTTTTTTTGGACATACATTTATCTTAATCTTAAAACGCACCAATAAGCATGACGTGTTACAATATAATTTTGATGCAATTTTTCATAATAGTTACACTATGTTAACGATTAGATATAACATATAAAATGACATAAACTGCACATTATGTATTACATAATGTGCAATTAATACACAATTTTACTAAAACAAGAAACTAGGTTTAAAGCTAGGAGTTAATATTATTAAAAGAGTGAAGTATTATTAAAAAATAAAGGCGACCTCTGTCCCCCTTCTGAATGGAAACACTAGCTTTTTCCTTTTAACTTCAATAAAATTATCGATTAATCAATAGCTTTTTTCAACATTTTCAATACTATTACTATATATACTTCTTAATTATAAGTTAAAAAGTCTAAATATAGTAGCGCAACTTAGGAATGGAGCACTCAAATTACAGATATTTCTGATCTCCTGACATGAGAACCAGTAAATTACCTACGTTTGGAGTAGCAAATAATGATGAAATTGTGGTATAATTGTCCTAAAACTTAAAATTAATAGTTTTAAAGTTTAATCAGCAACAGTTTCTGCTTATGCTTGATATCAATATTTTTTAACATATTTTGAATTTTTTGGAGATTCTGTACTAAAGCACGCTGGATTAACTATCAATTTATAACATTTTGTAGAAAAGAAAAATCATGAACATTCCCTACATCCAGTTTTGTTAAAATGAAAGATTTAAAAATATCAGCATTTTATTCATTATGGTATTATCTTACATAAAATATTAACTTCAATAACACTTTTAGCTATGCCGATGCAAATTTCATTGTGATTTATTTCCCTACGTGGCCCACAACAAACTTTTCTAATCAATCGATTTTTCCTTGCGATAATGGCAGATTTGTGTAGTGGTTGGGAAATCAAACATAAATTGGTAAGCAAGTTGCTTCAACTTGAATACGCTCACAATAGTGAAAGAAACAAATTTTCGAGGTGTTAAGTTTCGAAATGCTGCACAAAAAAAAAAAAAAATTTGCTTATTTTGTACGATTATTCAAAAATATATAACATACGCGTTAGGAAGATAATAAGTTATAAACTTTCATTTTTTAAGTCTAATTTCCATTTCATATTAAAATTTCTAACCAACAAGTATATGTCCCTCTCACTCCAATAAACTAAGAATTAATCTAAAACTTTTCAGAAGTGTTACGTGAATTAAAATACATGGTGTTCCTGGACAAAATAAAGAGCATTTTCAAAACTGTGCGATAACTACTCTTAAAACATAGAAGATATTTTGCAAAAACCTTTTAACACCGTAGGAACATTAAATATTTGCTATCTTAATGCAATTACCTGGAAATTTCTAAGCTTTCTTAGAAGATTCGAGCCGTTATCTGACTTTTTTTCCATGAATTCTTTCAAGCTGCTCTCTTAACCTAAAACATAGATATGTACCATACGTAAAAAAAAAGGACGTCTTTAAGATCACTTTAAAAATATGGATTTAATGACTGATGTAAGTTTGTATTTTTACTATATAAGACCTTAAACAAAGCTTTACTAGCTGTTGATTTTTTCTAGTCGTACACTGTTAAAAATTTTCCGGAAAATTTACGGTAATTGTTACTGGCATCCATGTTGCCAGTAACTATTACCGTAAAAATCAAATGTTACTGTAAAATTTTACGGTTTCCTCGGTAGGCCACAGCAACCAGTTGGCGCTGGGATCGCTTATTTCTCCGGTATAAATTACCGTAAAAATCAGCGATGCGTCGGCGATGCAATTTTACAGTAACAATTACCAGAAAATCTTCCTGAATTTTTAACAGTGTACATAAAATTATAATAACAGGTTAAGTCACTAGTTTTGAAATCTTTTACATATGCAATATTTACATATGCGAATTGCGAACGTACTGTTAAATTTTGCGCCTAAGGGTGGGCCACAAAAAACTTTTTTTTCTAATTTCGATGATGGGTAGTGCGGAAAAGGCACCATTAATGGAGCAAAGTGTACATAAAAATTTGATTTATTGTTACTATTATTTATATTTACTTGATTTCTCGCAATTGCGTTGCGGCAAAGACCAAATGATGCTTCTTGTTGTTTTTAACAAAAAAAATGGAATAAAAAGAAAATAATTTCAGGTGATGGTGAGGGCGGAATAGGTTCCATTGGTGGTTCTAAAATTACATAAATCATTTGAGGTGAGTGGTGTAATTCCTTCATGTGCCACACAAAGACGTAGAAGATTTGGAAATTTTCTGTTTTTGTAACGTTTTAAAAAAATTTTGCGAAAGAAATCTGTTCTCACCGTATTTATCTGAAATAATTACATAGTTTGTTATATGGGATGCATTTTTAGATGCTTGGTTTGTAATAAATTGACGATTTACTGCTCATCAACTTTGAAATATGCTTTTTGAAAATTTTATGCAGCGCTCTGTTTACTTAGCGCTCAAAGCCAGCGGGAACAACCCAGAACTTATTCCTAATCACTGGTAGGTCTTAAAATAAGAACAATGTCTTGATTAATAATAATTGCGAGAAACGGCACTCAAGAAAGAACAGGGGAAAAAGTATCGTGGCCGGTGTTCAAAAAATAAAATAAATAAACAAAAAATAAAGAACGGCAACATTTGATGTGAAATTTTCAAACGAACTAGCTCTCAATATAATATCTGATAAATAAGATAAACTACTGGACCTAAGGACTTTCTGGCTCATTCGAAGCCAAACTGATGCGATAACCCTCTACCATTCTAGGCTGTTCTCATCACGTTACAAAGGCAAAAGGAGAAAACAACAGAGCCTAGTACCTTAGAGCAGGAATTATTAATTGAGAGAGCAAGTCCAGTCATTGGCTAAGCAAAAGTGGAAGCAAAGACGCCAAGTCACGTGACTCCACAACGACGAATGGTTGACATCTTTTGCGTGAAATTAGTGAAAAAACCTGATTTCCGCCAATGCTTTGCTTTAAGATCCGTCACGTGACCTGGGATCTTTCACGAATAAATTCCCTCCGTTTTATCTCTTCTCAATGCCAAGTACGAAGTCATGGTGGCTCATAGCACATCTGTGGTAGGTACGGGGGACCCTGGAGTGTAATGTAATGTCTACAGAACTTTTTGCTCGCACTTTAGTACCTCTAAACTTTAAGAAGCCGAAATAAACATCGCACGGTAATTAATTTGAGTGGATTTATCCGTATGATTCGCCTAAAAACCGACCAGAGCAAAGGTATCTAGACTAGTAAAACACACCATCCTGGAAGTTTTCTGCAATACACCCACAGCAATGGTAACTCACGAAAACCAATTATCAAAATATTGCTACGAAAATTAACCGGACAAAACATGCCGTTATTTAAAGAAGAAATAAGGATCATTAAATTCGAAAACTTAAGGTTCCAAAATTAAAATTTAGTGTTACGGAATACTAGGCTCTATTTGATTGGTTTCTCAACCAATATCAGCCAAGTTTCCAATCACTGGTGTCAGTTCTAGTCACGAAGTCGCAAAGAATCACTTTATCAGTAGATATTGAATATGAGAATGATATTCAAATCAGTAGATATGATTTTAGAACCTGCAGTCTGCTTTAAAAGTCTAACGCCAGCTGGGTGTAAAATTATCATTAAAATTGTTTTGGAATGTGCGTAGAGACATGAAGGAAGAGATCCCTTCATTATAGCAAAGCAGTAGTAGACGCAGTGGCGTCGCTAGGGGGGGGGGGGGGGACGGTCCGCCTGGGTGTCACCCATCTGGGGGGTGACACCCAACGTGCAATTGCAAGTTTATCAACAATATGAAGCTAAAATGCATTTTAAGACCATAAATTTGAAAATTTTCAGGGGGGGGTGACACCACAAATTACCGCCCCAGATGTCACCCATACTAGGTGTGCCACTAAATAGACGTTAAAGGAAATTCAACTCGAAAAAGGCTTTTATTGCCAAAAACAGTGTAGATAAAACACTCTGTTGGGAGTGCGGGCGGATAATTTCTGTAGATCCACCCCTCCTTTGGTGAGTTCTGGGATGTTTCACTTTGGTTTTTAGCGCAAAGGAGGCAGAGCTGCGCGTAGTTTTCTGATAACGTATTTCAAATTTTGAAGTTTATAAGCAATAATTAGTTAATTTATAACACACAATGCATAAAAAAATGCATTCATGTGTAGCAATTTATATAAATATTTCAGTTAAGTATGGCAAAGACAATATTTTAACATTGACAAAATCTATTAAAAACGTTAAAAAGAGCAGGAATACCCATCATTAAAAATTAAAATGTATATATATATATATATATATATATATATATATATATATATATATATATATATATATATATATATATATATATATATATATATATATATATATATATATATAAAGCGGCATTTGGTGTAAATTTCAATGCAATTGCGGCAGCAGACCAAGATATTGCTCAAAAAATTTCAAATTTTTATGACTTTGCTCCACCAATAATATCTTTTCCGCACTACCCGTAATCGATATTCGGTCCACCGTAGTATGCAAGACCGTGAAAGGTTACCTTATTGCACACTATTATAGTAAAGTAGACGTATATATATAAAAAAAAAAAGCAGCTAAGCTAAGATAACAGTTGCAGTATAGGTTACAGTTAGGCCATAAGGCAGTCGGGACACGCGAATCATATGCTGTGCTAAAGTGAGGCGATGGTTTGGATGACTACATCACTGCAACAAATGGTTGTATTAATCGTTAAAATGATTTTGACTGTTTTTATAATATCCCTTATAAAATTTTATTATCACTGTGGTGTCGAAGAGGTTGCTGAAAGATGACTTAAAAAAGAAAGACATAACAGTCTTTACTTCGAGTGCATGGCTTCCAAAGTTATTAATGCATTGTTAAAGAAATAAAGCAAGCAATCTATTGAAAAACTTACAACTTACCCTAATATTTGCGAAGTGTTTTATGTGGATTTGATACTTTTTTTTATCGATCAATTTCTAATTTACACGCCTAGATATTGAACTAAACAAGTTCTATGTTATAGATGTCTCTAACACTTTTTTTAAATTACCTTTTTGTTTCAAGAATTTTATTTCTTCATCCGAAGCTATAAAAGCTTATTTTTATCACTTCTGGTATGAATGAAATTTTGTCACGCGCACCCAAAGGAACTAAGTTTCATCATTTCCTCCCGAAGGAAATAAATTTAGTCATTATAGCTTTCTAACTTCTTATATTATAAAGTTTTATTCAATTATTTAAAATTGAAAACAAAGTTTCAATTATAATAAACGAATTTTACGGTATCTCATGAAAATATTTTTATAAGCAAAGTTAGAATTTTAATGCATAGATAAATTTTTAATACTTATTTAGATTTATCCTAGACTAACTTAGGTATAGCTCAAGAAAATAGTTTGTTATTATGGGGATAAAATAGAAATATACTCGAAAAATGTTACGGTGGAGAGTGCAAATATTTTTTGGTTATCATAAACAAGACTTGAATTGATAGTTTTGGTAATCCCCCCCTCCCCTCCCCCTAAAAAATCATGATAAAAAATATACAAAAAATATTTCGATTTGAAAAGAAAAACTGATAAAAACACTTATTAAGGTTATTTTTTTTTAATAGTAAGATAAAAAAAGTTAAAATAATTAAATTTTAAAAGCAATATCTTGAAATGACCTCTTTGTTCATTGAATGTCAGAGACTTCTTGCAAAGTCTCTCCTGTTTGTAAACAGGATATCGTTTTAGAGTGGATCCCGGGACATTGTGGAATACAGGGCAATGGTATTGCCGATTCGCTGGACAAAAAGGGTGCCTCGATGCTACAATCGTATCGCGCCAGTATACTCTACGGAAAAATAAAACGATTAATCTGAAACACCATGACAGATGAGCTCAAAAAGAACCTCCCTCGAACAATTCAAAAGCCTTGGGAAGATAATATTTCATCAGTTACAAAATGGCCCAGACATAAAATGGAGACAGATTTTAGGTAAGGCTACTTAAAAGGGCAGCTGATTCATCCGACATTTTGGTTCCAAATTTTTGAGCATGAAAACATTCTTATGTGTACAGAAATTTCGTTGCAGAAAACTAGTTGCTAAGCTATAGATGTACACCCTTGTGCATATTAATTGAAACAAACTCGATAAGTTGAGACAACTAAGAAGAAATGGTACTTTATTTACACTTATATAAAATCCAAAGTTTTTAGTGCATAAAATGATGTCCAGGACTTTTTACTAACATTTGGACACGATTCGACATGGAATCCACCATTTTTTACAATCATTTATAATATTTGGGTCCTTGCCCCAAACATAACTTAGAGCAGTTATTGGCTTCTTCATAGTTGAACAATCCGTATACAATGGACGATTCTTGCATATATCCCAAAGATTTTCAATTGGCTTGATATCAGGAAAGTTTCCCAGACAATTTCAATGTCTCAATTTGGTTCTCAGACATTAATTTTGTGACCATTTTGGAAGAATGGAAGCGGTCTAAATCCTGCTGGAAAATCCCCGTTCCATCTGGGTATCGTTTTTTTTTCAACTCTGATAAAACTTTTTTTTTTTTCCAGAATGGTGATATATTGCTCAGAACGCATCATACCCTAAACAGGCTGCAAAGAACCAACCCCATCGTACCCGAAACAAAGTCAAAACATATTCTTTTGAGGGTGTTTTACAAATTGGTTCATGTTCTTTCACCTGGAGGTCTCTGCACGTGTTGAGTTCTTTGGTCAAGGACAGTAAAATTACTTTCGTCGCTAAATTGTACTTTCTTCCATTATTCAGCAGTCCAATTCTTCTATTTTAACTCCCACAAGTAGCACTTTTTCTTCATTCGTTGGGTCAGAAGTTGTTTCTTAATCGGTCCATAGGCTGGCCGACAGATTTCAAAAAGGCGCCTCCGAACATTTGATGAGCTAATATTCATTCCATTCTCTTTTGAATATCTATTAAATGCTGCGCTAATCTTTCGAGGGTCTTTTTTACTTTGCATAACTAGAAAAGAGCCATCTCTTTGTGTTGTTTCAATTTTCGGCCACATTTTCCCCTCCGCTTTGGAAATATGGATCCTGTTTCTCTTTTTTGTTTTATAATACGACTCACAGTTTCAATACTAACTCCAACTATGTTTGAAATCTCTCTATAGGCGCTTGAAAAGAATAACAATCTTTGTACGCTTTCGCGGTGTTACATCCATCGTTGACGACGCAGCTTTCATCTTCGGAAATTCCTGCACGTGGGCTCTCAGAACCCCTCTGGTTGGTGTAAATTGATGACAGGTAAAGGATCTATTCGTCCCATAAATATTTTTACAAATTTTAGTTTGATTGGTGAAGAATACTTGGAATGATTTTAATATTAATAGAAATAATGTTGTGTTTCAATTACTTTGCACAAGGGTGTATTGCTTAAAAAAATTCGATTGTTTTATTGTCTTAATGTGGAGAAGATATTTTAATTCATATTTAAGACCAAGTAATGTATAAAAATGGGGTCCATTACAGGAAACATCTCCTGATAAACTGTTATTCAATTAAAGAAAAAATGTTCCTTCTAGAATTACTTAAAGAAACGTATTACTCAATTATTTTACGATATTGCAACCAGCTACCATAAAAACGTGTTTCCCTTGGAACAAGGCTGGATCCAAAGCTGTCTTGGAAGTCGGAACCAAAATGTCGGGATAGGTCGGACTGTCCTCTATAGGAGTTCTAGTTTTAGGTTCATCACTGGATGATTCCACCCAAACTCCACACCGTTTTCATATTGTTTCAAGCCCTTTCTGCTGTCTTTGTGATTTGGGATGGATCATCGGTGCGTACCATCTTGTCCTTTGCCCAGCCCTTTCCAAACGCTCTCTTGCGGGCCGTATGTGGGAGGTCAAAGGCCTTTCAGATTCATAGACTATTACTGCAGCTACTTTTCACATTTTGTTATGTATTTGTTTATTTGCTTATTACAGTTGGTTTTCTGTACCAGTAGTTGTCTTACAATCTTGCCATTGGAAATAAATATTAAGAGCGTAGAGGATTGAGTTTTAGATCTCTAGTCACGGATTGCACTTAAAGTTAAAAATTAGTGCGCACCTAAATTTCAGAAGCCTAAAACTTTTAAAATAGCGGCACAAAAATTAAATGTTGCCTATTTCCTTGGTGATTCATCGACTGAAACACAGCCCTGTATTTGAATTTCATCTTTAATATTTTTTATGTTGTCATTGAAATCGTTCCAATTTTCTTATTTTTAAAGCCAGATGCATAATATGCAACTAGTTGGCTTTATTTACTTAAATTGTCAGCAGCTGTCAATATCAACAGCTTTCTAATGTTTTTTTCAGATTTGACTCCGTGGATGTTCCTTTAGTCAGTTGTCAGTAATTCAATAAAAACAGGATTTTGGTTCAATTAAGGCACTTCATTTCTTGCTTGCACTAAAAATGGTACCCACCGTTAAAAAATTCCGAAATGTTACAAGTTTTTTTCGTGGAATGTTTCGAGATTTCACAGGTTTTCATCCACTCCCGGAGAAAATCAAGTATGTTTGTCAAAAAGTTTCCTGAACTGCTAAAAAAGATGCACGAATGCAGACTTTTCACTGTTTTGAATTTTTTTTTTGCTACCAGTTTGAAGATTGATTGAGCGTGTTTATTAAGTGTATCGACTTGAGCACTATTACAGCCCGTCCAGATTGATTTAAAAAGCTAACAATGAGAGCGAATAAGTCACTGGATAGCTGCAGTTTTGCAAGGTAAGAATTGAAGGCAAATGATATGCTTGGTTCTACCATGGCTGCTTTCTGCTTCTGGAGCTTTTTTGGTAAATCAGGGAGGTTCTAGTTAATTAAACTAAACTTACCTAACTATTCTTGAAGGTTTTCGAGACATGACTGGCTTTAACATGAAAGTTTAATTCTTCAAAATATTTCAAGGATAATTTCAGAAAGGTTACTGACTTTTAGCAGAAAACGTTCCTGGTTTTCGCAAGATATGTTACTGGCAAAAAGTGGGCACACCAGTTGCTTATTATTTTCCAGGAACGTTTTTGAACCCTTTTTACAGTGCAAATAACTCACAATAAATGTGATTAAATGTCACAAATTGGATTAAAGAGATTTAAAGATTGCGTATAAATAGCAAATTAGAGGAATACGTAGTCAGTAAATTTTACCCAATAAATTTTACTGCCACTACTGAGGTATGACTACCACTAAAAGAAGCTACACTAAAAAGATTCAGAAGTGTTCCTGGAAAATAAAGGGCTGCTAATGTGTTCACTTTCAGCCAGTAACATATCTTGCAAAAACCAGGAACAATTTCCGCTAAAAGTCAGTAACCTTCCTGAAGTTATCCTTGAATCTTTCTGATAAATTTGGAAATCTCCCCCATTAACGCTAAGTCCGTAACGTTCAAGGGAAATTCAATAGGTTTAAACTGATTAGACCCTTCCTGAGTTACTAAGAAAGTTCCAGAAGCATCAATGCAACCATGGCCACAGCTAAGGCAGAATTGCAAGTAAGAACCAAGCATCTCCCTTGCCTGCAATTCTTGCCTCGCGAAGCTGCAGCTATCCAGAGACTTATTCGCTCTCATTGGAAGTTTAGTCAACCGTAATCGAACTAAATCCGATATACTAATTAAACATGCTCAGTCAATCTTTAAACCGGTAGCTAAAAGTGTTTTTCACAACAGGGAAAGTCTGCATTCGAGTAACTTGCAGCAATTCAGGAAACCTTTTTGCAAATATACTTGATTTTACGGGGAAGTGGAAGAAAATCCGTGAAATCCCGAAACGTTCCACGGAAATAATCAGTGACGTTTCGGATCTTTTTTTACAATTTAGTGCGTTTTAGTGAACCACAGTGTTAAGGGTTTTTTTTTAAAGATACTAACAACTATAATAGTTTGCAGACCAAAAAAAAAAAAAAAAAAAAACACCAATTTGCACAATAACTCACGCTGTATCCACATTACTTTAAATAATGTTTTCATTAGCTCTCTTCCATCCTTTATTAGTAAATGGCCCTATCTACAGTCCTCGTCGCCAGTCTTTAGTACCTCACATAGCCACTAGGAAGGGGAGCCCATATTTACACCTGTTCCCGTTTTTACACCTTTTCTTCCAATATGTGCAGTACTTTCGAAAATATAATTTTTAAAATCGTCTTCATCATTTGTGCTCACCCAGTATTTATTTGTATTCTACTTCAACGAAAAACTAAAAAGAAAAAAGTCCATGCTTGATTAAAGTTACTTTTAGAGAAAGCCGCAACGCAATCGGTTTTGCGTATGAAGGAGAAGTTTTAGTATCTAACGAAACAAAGAAATCGCGTTACGATACAGAGATATTTTTAAACTAGAATAAGGTCCTGTCAGGGGTTGAAAGATTCTCAACAATCGATAAATCGATGCTTGAGAATTCAAAAAAGAAATGATTAAATACGAGCGAAAAAGAATGACATGCAGTGATAAGGATGCTACAATGAACGGACTGATATTTTTGCATGGATTAAAAAAAAAAAATCCAACCTATATGAATTAATCAAAATGTGTGGCACTTTGTCTTTGGATGTCGCTTCAAAGAAAAAAAAAACAATTAGAAACATGTGAAAATATTGCAACAAAAAGAGTTTTTCCGCTGTTAAGTGCGTTAATGATGTCGTTAAAAATGGATATAATATTCATTTAAAAAATCAGTAATCCAACGTCATTAAGCACAAAAATTGCAAAAAAATTGCAGACACGTGTTTCGGTGTTACAAGGAACACCTTTTTCAATGCAAAGAGGTGTGAGCTTCTGGATGAAAAGTCATCCGAGAAAAGGATGACTTTTCATCCAGAAGCTCACACCTCTTTGCATTGAAAAAGGTGTTCCTTGTAACACCGAAACACGTGTCTGCAATTTTTTTGCAATTTTTGTGCTTAATGACGTTGGATTACTGATTTTTTGAATCTTCAGCACAAAGGTATTTATTCGTTATTATAATATTCATTTATTTGTATATATTACAATAACATGCTTCTGAAAAGTAATTACATGCGTTAATGTTTCTTAAATCCCTTAGTATTCAAATTGAAAACTTAATTAAGGTTAAGAAAATAAGACAATATAAATGTTATTTAAACTAATAGAATCATTTTTAAGTGTGGCTGAAGGAAAAAAACAAAGATGATTTTTCTTTGTAAATTTAAAAAGTAGAATTATATTTTTATTTTGAAAAATTTTGAGCTTCACTAATAACAAAAAAAACGTGCGTAAATGAAATTACCTAAGATATATCCTTTTTTAAAACGTATTTTTTCTCACCTTAATTCAATGACCTACTATCTTTAATGCTGTAAGTTAGGATCCAACTTGTTACTCTTGCAAATCATCAAATTTGCATGAAAGTGAAGCGTATACGCCTTATCAAGTCTCATTTCTTGGTTTAAAACTTTTGATATCGCTATTTAGAGTTACTACTGCTCGACACAAGTTTTACTAGTCAGTATTAAAATGTTCGTGTGAAGATTTTTGAATCATTTAAAATTATTTTTTTTTATATTTTTAATAGCCTCAAATTTAAAAATTTTATTTTAAAACATTGAACTATTTATAAAAAAAAAAAGGTTGCGCTTATGCGCACACGTATGTAACCTGTTACAACATTGATGCAAATAATTATAAACGTGTTTATTATATACAGTGCGGCGCAAATGTTTAAGGAGGATGCAAATATTTTAATAAAAAGAAAGCTGTTCAAAGGAATGCTTTCAAATTTATACTGTAGGGGAATAGTATGAGCCCAAATAAGCCCATCTGTAATTTTGAAAACAAAAAAGTAATCATAATGAAAATCAAATATTTGCAATATATATATATATATATATATATATATTTTAATGTGCAAAAGGTTATACACAAATAAGGTTTTATGTTTGTATCTTGTAAAACGTAACAGGTGGCAGAAAGGCGAAACTTTTTTATTAAACTAAAGCGTAGAGATTTCTCAGCGAATAATCAAAATATTTGTAGTTCTTCCCTCAAGAAGATGAGGCAATGTAGAAGCTGAATGCTGAAAGTGAATCTACTTATAAAAAGTCTCTTGTAATAAATCGTTCAAGTGTTTTACTTCGTGAAGAGGAATTCAAACTGCGTATCGCTCTATAAAAGCCGAGAAAAACCATCTATCGAGAGGATGAAGGAATGAAAAGAACGGTTCAAACTGACATTTTGTCTCTAAATCGGAGAAATCTTCAATTTGGATAAATAACTAACACGTTACGGCATAAGTAGACGAAGTAATCGGGATCCATGAAAAGAGAAAATTTGCTCATGAGTCTTTTCTGAAACTGCCACAAATCAGCAAGATTGTAATTTGAAAAAATAGCACATATTCTATCGTGACCAAAGAATAAGTGTTACGTTCTCTGATGAAAATATATAGAGATTGGGTGACTTAGATGGATTATCATTCTATTAGCGTGACTTGAGGATAGATCCGAATAGCATTTGCTGCAGGCAACACGGTGGTAGCTTACTTATGATATCGTACCCCGGCGAGGAAAGTGACACAACTCAAAATTTGGGGAAAACGTAGCAGCTATTGAATTAAATTCTAAATTTAATGCTCTTTCTTGCCACAAAACTCGCACAAAAATAGCTTTTATAACTGGTGCATGGTGACGTGAAAACGATAACATCAAGAGTAATACATCATTAAGTTTTCATAATTCAGAGGAAATATTTTTGGACTAAGTATGCGTCATTAACTTAGACAGCAGTTACTAACCAGTAAACATCGCATCACATTTTTTTCGTCATGTTGTAATATCTTAGACGAATCACTTAAAACTACTATTGCATAAGATCTCTGATTTTCTCCGGTGCTGTTTTTTTTTCTTTTTAATTGTGTCACTCTTCTTTCCAGGGTGCGATTTATTAAGCATTTTTACTTAATAAGAGTACCTTTCTTTGCTCCCTGAATTTACCACAAAATTCAAAAAAATTGTCACAAAACTGTGGGGGAGCATTGGATGTTGTTTGGTGAACTTATAGGTTCACCAAATAACATCATAGGTGCTCCCTATGATGTTCCCTATGAACAATCATAGGTGCTTCCTATTGCAACGTCTAGGAAGACAACGCACAGATACACACTTCTCATTGCCTGAAAGAATGACTTGCTTCTCAGAATATCACTGTTGAACTCTCTAGCACTCATGTCAGATCTCAATCCTATTAAGGCGGTCCGGGACACAAAAATCCTCAAATTTTGCAATTTTTTTTTATAATTTGAAAAATTGCTGCGTTTTTTTCTGCTTAAGAGGACGTTTGAATCTTGTTTCTACCTTAAATAGAACGAAAGTTATAGTTATTTTTGTTGCATGCATCTAACGAATGCGTACATAACTTTAAAACTTGAAACGCGTTTTTCTCCATGATGCAATTTTTCCCCGATTTCTTGCATTCAAACTCTCATAAGTCAGGAACCGATAGAGATAAAGTAATGAAACTTGGAGCATATCTTTTTCAAGCAATTTACTTTAATTTTTATTCGGCGAATTTGAAAAAAACGTTTACTGCAAAAATTATGATTTTTTTTTAAAAAAGTATCTTCGAATTTTTCGAAATTTTTCTTCAAATATTTTTTATTTTTTATTGAATCAATATTTTTAAAATCGCCGAATAAAAATTAAAGCTTAGATATTTGTGCATACTTTTTTGAAAAAAAATTGAAAATTGACCAACAATATTTTGAGTTATAGCAATTTAAAGCAACCCCATTTTTTTGAAAAAACTAATTAAATTTAAATAAAAAAATATTTTTTTTTCATATTTATGTTATGATTTTGCTTATTAAATAAATGATGAATCAGTTCAAAAAATTTCAAAACTCTAAAGTACATAATAAAAAACATTTCAAAATGTGTCCCGGACCCCCTTAAGAAAACCTAGTCATCCTCTCACGTGACTTCTACAAGAATGTATAGCTGGATTCTTCAGTGCAAGAACTCAAGGATTAAGAGAGTGCTGGAAAGATTCACTCCCAAAACCTTCCATAATCTCGCACTATTAATTGAAATTCCCATATTTCAACTCGTCAGTCACAGATTCGTAGTCTGTAGTGTTTCAGGGGCAACGAAAACACCGCAGACTACAAATAGATTGTTCTGCTTTGCATAATAGATTTTTGTAAATATTTTGCTTTTGTGCATACACTTTTGCGACAATAAAATATCTGATTTTGAAATACCTTATTAATTTATCTTCAATGGATTGTCTCGAAATTTGATACATGAATTAGTATTACAGTTGTTCTGATATGGTAAAAAATTCAGAGCATTCCGGTGCATATGTTTCATTTTAGTAAAACATTTATCTTGTGCTTAAACTTTTGCGCCGACCTGCATTAGCAACTGAGTATAAAAATACGTTGTTTTTTTCCTTTTTCGATCATAGCCAAATACATTAAAGTTTTGATTTAAAAGTTACTTGTAAAACTAGCGGATTCAAAAATTAATAATGTTGCTGTACTTTCTACTAAACAGTTTTGTTTATGTAATAGCACGATTTAAAAAAAAAATATATGCACAGACAATTGAAAATATTTTTAAACTATAAATAAAAATGTAGGTGCCGTTAAAAAATAACATGAAATGCTAGTTTTATATCCAAAATCCAATAAAGTTTTGCGTAAAATTTGTGTGTACCCTTTTCAAGCGATTGATTAAGTTTAATAAATAGTTTTCAACATTTCTTCGTAAAAAACTAAGTTATAATCACGTTTTAATATGCTTCTTTGCAGAAATAAAACAGTATTTAAAACAGAAATAAAAATGTGTGCATTCGTAGAAGATAACATAAAAGATGCAATCACGCTAGTTTGATTATATCTTAATTAAACTGCCCCGAGATGAGTGAGTAGCCATGAAGAAACACTTTCTTTACACACTTTCTGAATGCGTGAAAGGAAGACGGAAATTAAGAAAAACGCGACCACTTGTAAAGATAAGCAGTACCACAGTTGCAAAACATGTCACCTGTTGATTCATAATCTATTTAACCTTTCCTGCTCATTAAATGAAAGATCAGAAGTTCAGAGCCGACTTGATTATGGTTTTAATAAAAAATATTCTACTAAGAGCATCTTCGTGAGGACGTTTTACGCTTTTCCCACAGATTTCCATCAAAAATAAACCAACAATTATCTATCTATTTATTTATTTATTTTCAAATTCAAGTTTATGAAACTTTTAGTTTCTCGAGCAAGATTTACTATTCATGTTTTTGATGTTATATTTTTGAATTGAAAAATACATGAACTTTACATATGATTGTAGAAAAAAATATTTTACTTCCGCAAAAGTTAATTAACATTAATTCTACTTTTAAATTAAATGAAACACAACATAAGTATTAAAGGTTTGTATTTATTTAAATAAAAATTTTAAAAAGTTTCCTTATTATTGGTGAAGGAATAAAGTTTGATTCACCAGCTTAGTGTTTTTTACTCCTTTTTACAAAAAAGGAAATATTGTATTCGCGAAAAAATTGTTTTTCAAAAATCGATCTTAATTTCCATTTTGCTCACCCTCGAATGAATGTTGAGTTTTTTTTTTTTTTTTTTCGACTCGACCACACATGGATAAGTGCCTAAGAACGTATAACGTATAGGCACACGAAATATCCATTTTGACGATTCCTGAGTTGGTTACAACGAGTTTTCTCGTGACGTCTGTATGTACGTATGTATGTATGTGCGTATGTATGTCGCATAACTCGAGAACGGTATGTCCGGGAAAGTTGAAATTTAGTACGTAGACTCCTAGTAGAGTCTAGTTGTGCACCTCTCCTTTTGGTTGCATTCGGATGTTTCTAAGGGGGTCTTTTGCCCCTTTTTGGGGGGGGGGGGGAATCATTGTTAATTTCGATTTAAACTCAAGTGGTGTTACAATTTGGCGGACACTTGGCGATGTATTGCTAGTCTTTTCGTCGCCAAGTTTTGTCGCCAACTTGGCGACAAAATGAGATTTTTTTTTAAATCCGGTTTCTGGTTTCAATTTGACCACTGTTGGTGATATTTAGAGAGTAAACTATTGAATCACATTAAAATTACCAATAATGGGAAAATTACATTAAATTGAAGTAAGAGGAAGTCATGTGAGACACACATAAGCTCGTTATTTTATTATTTTTAGGGTAGGGGAAGGTGGGGCAAGACGAGATAGCGGGGCAAGATGAGATACTGAAGCTCCTCACTATTTGGGTGCAGACATCTAGCGGAAAAGTAGTCAAGTAGTTGCAATGGAAGAAGAAGAAACCACTTTGGTTGAATCAACCATTTTGTGCGCGGCATTTGCATTGTATAAAATATTTTTCTCAATTTTCGTGTGTTTTGCCGTACTCCTATTTTGTTGGATCATCTTTTCAAGTGTAGTTTGGTGAGTACCATTTTTTAAAATCTTTTTTGCTATCATATAATCATAATCCACAATTCAAAAGGATAAAATTATAGTGATTTTATGTAATTTTATTTATAACCTGAACTTGAGTAGACAGTGAACACGATAAATGGCGCAGTGGGGCAAGACGATATATTGTTAGAGGGGCAAGATGGAAGACTATCTCATCTTACCCCACATGTATTAAAATTTGTTTTTGGTTCTTTTCAAATTTCTAATTATAGTGAGAACTTAACAAAGAAAGACAAATAGAGGCAATTGATCACGAGAATCGATGAAACATGCCATTGAATCCATAATGAATGGCGAAATGGGATTTCAGAAAGCATCCCAAGCTTATAATGTACCACGGGCTACACTTCATAGAAAAGTGAAAGAAATTAAAACAAAGTCGTTGGACAGGGGTGTTCTCACGGTTTCAACAGCTGGAAAAATTTATTCAAATAAAGAAACCGCAAGTGTAGATCTAGTTAAGCCTTTGGGCCCAATCAAAATTATTTTTTCTTTGGAAGAAGAAGACCTACTTGTGGACTATATTTTGAAAATGGAAGAAAGGCTATTTGGCATTACATCGTATGACCTTAGGCTCTTGGCGTATAAATGTGCTGAAAAATTGGGGACAAACCACAGCTTTAACAAAGAAAAACAAATAGCTGGTAAAGATTGGATACTCGAATTCAAATCTCGTCATCCTCAAATTGCACTTAGAAAACCAGAAGCTACGAGTGCGGCCCGAGCAGCTGCTTTCAACGAAGTTAATGTTGGAAAGTTTTTTGATCTATTGACCCGTATTGTAGATGAGAATAAATTGACACCAGCAAGAATCTATAATTGCGACGAGACTGAGTTGTCAATAGTACCAAAGCGTAAATCAAAAATTCTCGCTTTGAAAGGTAGGAAGCAAGTTGGTTGCCTGACGTTCGCTGAGAGAGGCAGCACTGTCACCATCGAAGTTTGTGTTAGTGCTGCTGGAGAATGCATGCCTCCCATTTTTGTATTTCCTCGCGTCCGTGCAAATGATCAGCTCATGAACGATTGTTCAGCAGGGGCTTGGGCTGAATACCATGCAAGTGGCTGGATGCAGTCAGGAACATTTTTCTCTTGGTTTAAGAAATTCGTCACACGGAGTCGAGTAAGTAAAGATGCACCAGTTTTACTCCTTCTTGACGGTCACTGTACACACACAAAAAATATGGCTGTGATTGATTATGCGATAGAGAAGGGTGTTATTATCTTATGCTTCCCACCACACTGCACGCAACCACTTGATGTGAGTTTCATGAAACCACTAAGTGTATTTTACGATCAAGAAGTGGCTAATTGGCTTCGAACAAACCCTGGTCGGGTGGTTACACAGTTTCAGATAGCAAAACTTCATGGAAACGCCTTTGTAAGAGCAAAAACTATGACAACTGCAGTAAATGGTTTCCGTAAGACTGGCATCTGGCCACACTCAATCCAACCGTATTTGGCGAACACGATTTTGCATCGGCTGAAACTACAAACAGAGAACTTGAGCCTACGGTGGCCCGACGTCCCGAGCCTGTAACTAATGAATCTACAGAACTGACGGGCGACGGTGCTGATGCTGTTTGTGTTCAAAATTCTACTTCTAATAACCAATGTCAAGGCTTACAAAATCCTAAACATGCGGGTAGCTAAGGCTCACTCATTTGTACACCCTCAACTCCTCGTACAATCGATGCATTGTCGAAGATTGTATATTCTTCAGAGGATATTTCGCCAGTACCAAGCTGCAGTTCATTCAAGAATGAGAAAAAGCCTCGCAAACGTGGAAAAACTGCGGTTATCACGCAATCATCATGCAAAAATAAGCTACAAAATGATATAATTATGAAGGCTGAAAAGGAACGGAAGAAAATAGGAAAGTCTAAGCAAAGAAAGGAGAAGAATATGGAAAAATCTAAGCAGAAAGAGCCAAAGAAAATTGAGAAATCTAAGCAAAAAGAGGAGAAAAAAATGGGTAAATCTAGACAGAGTGCGGAGAAAAAAATAGAAAAATCTAAGCAGAGAGATAAGAAATTGGAAATATCTACGCAGGAGGAGACGAAGAAAATTGAAAAATCTAAGCAAAAAAAGGAGACGAAAATGGGAACATCTAAGCAGAGAGAAGAAAATAGAAAAACCTAAGCAGGAAGAGGAAAAGATCGAGGAGCAAAAGAAGAAAAAACGAAACGTGAAAAGGAATTTGGATGAAATATTTTCATGGACCTTATCAACTAGTACAGCAACAAAAGTTGGCCTGTCAAAAGATAAAGGCAAAAGAGTGAAGATTGAAAAATCAAAACCAAAAACTACTTAAATAACTGTAATGGCTCATATAAACACTGAATCTCATCTTACCCCACCTAGTGGGGTAAGATGGGATTTTAGCACAATAAGTTAAAACATGCCTCTAAAATTTTCTGTTGGAAATAAAATATTAAGTCAATGTTTATTAATTTGTAATACTTGAGAGAAAATAAAGACATTGTTTTCAAATTTATTTTTGACTTATGTTTGCCACCACAACTGTTTTTTGGTTAAGTATCTCATCTTGCCCCACCCTCCCCTAAATGATTTCTTATGGGCACCCGACGAGGAATGGACACGTTTGACCTGCATTGTCAATATCAAGTTTGTAATCGATATTCGAGAAACACCATCAGTGGGTTCTCAAAATGCATCTTTCATGACAACAACCACATTTTTTCCAAACGTAAGTTTTATCCACAGTGTCATTTATTAGGTTTAATGCTTCTCAGTCACCAATAGTGGATAATTTTTGCATTTGGTTTTTTGAAGAATTTCTTCCTCAAAGATCTAACATTACTGTTTTCTTATCAAGTCACTTGTTTACTTTCAACTAATGTCGAAAACTATTCTCGTTACAAACAATTTTATTTTTCTTATAATAAAAACACTTTGTAAATTTTGTATCGGACACGAAAGCTTTTGCATTTGAGGAACATAGTTTGAAAAAAAAACGAAATTTTGAGCCTGCGGGGTAACAAAACGAGAAACACTTACGAAGAATTACCCCAAAACGTTCTGCAGCCTTGAACAGCCACATTTGTATGTATTTCCGGCAATTAGAAGCTCTGAAATTAATTCAACCTTGAAAACACAAGAAGTGAATCAGTATTTTACATAGCAAAACATGCAAATCGCGCATTTCTAGGACAAAAATGACACTTTTTAAACTCAGGAATTGATGTTTCTAAATGAAAACGCGAAGAATAAATTTAGTAGGAAATGGATATTTATCGTTACGGCCATGTTTGTAGCACTAATAAGTACACGGTTTTGAAAAAGATCAGTCGTAAGCAGGGCCGTCCCAAAACACGCCGGCGCCCAAAACGAATATTGTCTGCCACTGCCCCTTTTTTCCACGAAAAAAAGAAGTTGTTGACAGTGTCAATGCGCAGTAGGAGGAAATTTTTGTATTTTAATTATTACATTATTTGACACGTAATTTCAAAGTCAGATATTGTAGAACCCATTTTAGAAATTTTTTTTAGACGTTTCTATTTCTCTTGAAAACAAATTAAGCAGCATTTTTTTTTCTCGCCACAACGGCATCTATTTACTTTTACAAGACACTGGTAGTACCCGTACGCAGGGCCAGATTAAGGTATGGGGACGTAGGGTAAGGGCCCAGGGCACCAACATTTGGGGGGCACCAAATCTATAACTAAAACTTCAAAAAAATGTAGCAAATTAAAATCGTACTATAGTAAAGCAAATATTAAGTTTAGAAAAAAATCTACTATAAATTACAATCTCTTTAACAAATCAAAAAACCACTCCAGGTTCAGTGTTATATTTTATAGCATTTTCTGCTATATAAGAGATATCTTTGATATTTATGTCCTATTGCTACCAGGCAAAAGTTTGACGACAACACATATTTTTTTTTTCGTAATTTATAATGCAATGTAAGACATTACCACATTTTGCGTGAAATATCAAAATATTTCATTATTATTTAGCATAAGTAAGGGGAGGTGGGGGGGGGGGGCACCAAAGGAAGTTCGTGCTCAGTATCCTCAAAAGTCTTAGTCGGGCTCTGCCCGTACAGCAGTGCCCGTGCTAAGAGTTTAAAAAACATCACCTAAGGAGACATTGAAGAAGACGTAAACAATGTAGGAGAAAATAAAAATTCTTCTCCCCAAATTAGAAAAAAGAATACAATCAAAATACGAATCACAAAGAGAACAAAATTAAAAGCATCAAAGTTGATATAACTACTTTTTTTTCCTTTTTTTTAATGTGCTGTGTTATTTTGCTCTTGATTTTGGGGGCTCCGATTTTACCTTTTTTTTTTGTAGTTCGCTGTTGTGGTTTGTTATGTATTGAAATGTGTAATTTATTTCGTCATTTACTTTTTGCTTATGGACAGATAGAAAGATTCGACTGTAAATTTTATTGTTAAACGGAGGCAAAAATGGAAAGAGAGAAATAAATAAACTAACTCATCTTTAAAAAAAATTACTCTAAACTTGTTCTATTTTTTCCACAGCTGAAAACTGAATTTACCAGATGTATCAACAATAAAATATTGCACAACTTCCTAAATTCTAACATTTCAGTTCCTCCTGCGTCTATATCCCTAAACTCAAAATATCATCTCCTCAGTTAGTTATATTTTGGGCGAATTGAAAAAATGCCGTTTCTCTGAGGAGACAAAATAGCTTCTTGGGTGAAATCTATGATGAAGCGAATTTAGCAAGATCCGTAAAAGAAAGAGGAAGAACATACTTAGCAGTAATTTGAACAAACTTGGAGAAAAACTAGTACTTTTTTGACTTCTTTAAGAGTTTATTCATAAGGCTTTTTTTGTAACGTAGGGAGAAAAATATTTGAGCGAGGCAGCGGTATGTGCTGTGATGTAAGGGGTCGTTCATAAATCTTGTCACGCTTTGAGGGAGGAGAGGGGTTCGTGAAATTGTGAGTTTTTGACAAGGGGAGGGAGGAGATAATAAGTAGGGTGACATCAGGTTTTTTTCTTAAAAATAAGAATATGTTATTGAAAAACAGCGTGGTAAGTGACAGGGGGGAAGGGGGTCAGGTAAGGAGGGACTCTTTGTGACAAGGGGTCAAACTTGTTGAAGAATATGTGGCATCATTTATGGATAGCCTGTAAAAATATGTGGGGAAAAAGGGGTTGTCGAGTTATTTTTACTTTTTAAAGGCGAAACATGATTTATTCACTAATAAAGTTATAAAGTCAAATTTTTCATATCCAGTTACTCTCAAAGAGTGTTCTCTTGAACAAAATGAACAAAATTATAAATCTCAGTTCATTCAAATGAGAAGGATCTAAAGTTGAAACATCAAAACTCTATTTTTGTACTCCAACTGACCTTATTTGAAAATATAAGATTAAATCGCATCAACCACTAAAAAATTTGCATTTTAATGTTTTTTCTTTCTTATTTTGGAGCTCTGGTTGCAAGTTACCTAATATTAAATTGCCCTCTCGTTCCAAATAAAACTTACTTTAGCGAATCTATAACTTCACTCACTTTTTGGTCAATGTGAACAGACTTTATGATGCCTTAAAATCCCGACTCATAACGTAAAATTTTCCACATGTAAAACTGCACTGTGTAAATAAAATAATTTCGTAACAGAGTTGTCATAAGCATTTTTTTTCCTTTTTTTTTTTTTACTCAACAGCCGGTTACAAGAAGAATAACTTTTATTCCTCCTGTAATACAGAGATAGAAAGTTTTAAGTTTTGAAAGCATTAGATCCCTCAATTAATTAACTAAAGAAGGATTTCTGCAGATTTATCTTCTAAATTGCTGGACGATTTAGTTCATCCGTTCATTGTGAATATTATTTCCGTAAGCGCTCATACTGTCGTTTAAGTAACAAAGACCAAATGTAACTTCTAAAAGGTGTTTGCTATTAAATTTAATATGAAATGTAATTAATCTGTTTATGCCATTCTTATAAAAAAAAAGAATTAACGTTTAGCACATGTACTGTTTAGATATAATTAACGATTAGTTGGGCTTGAAAATTTGTTTTATTGTATATGCATATACAACACACAATGACTTTAAAACTATTACAATCCACTATTTTTCTATTTCCATATTCCAGAATTGAGCACTATTTTTAATCTCTTTGATTTCGTCTTTTTGCTAAATATAAATTGATCATACTTATGAGAGAGATGAGTTATTAAAGAACGATTCTTTATAATAATATTTCACTGCTAAATAAGCCGAGCCGCAGGAAACGAGACTGAAAATCATGACAAGGAGTTAGTGACAGTGGTCTAGCACTATAGGGTAAAAGTGTGAGAGACGTCATATGAGGTGAGATACCATACCTTCAGTAATTCAGTGATTAAGAAAGAAATGGTTATATTTCTCACTGTTTTTATTTACTCATCAACGCTTCTTTCCTAACATGTCAGTTATTAAAGTAAGACAAAACAACGTAAGCAGAAGCACAAATTTGTAAACTACAGCAGACACGTGTTTCGGCGTTACAGGGAACGCCTTTTTCAATGCAAAAAATAATGAGCTTATGGATGAAAAGACATCCGACAAAAGCCAAAAGCCAACCTTTTGTCGGATGTCTTTTCATCCATAAGCTCATTATTTTTTGCATTGAAAAAGGCGTTCCCTGTAACGCCGAAACACGTGTCTGCTGTAATTTACAAATTTGTGCTTCTGCTTACGTTGTTTTGTCTTACTTTACTGTTCAGCACAAAGGTATTTATTTATCTTATGTCAGTTATTGTTCGACTGCGCTCGAGTGTGACGTGTGTATGAGCAAAAGATCATTTTAGTACAAGCATTTTTCGACGAAAACTTTGAGTCGCTTTGGTTGCAATAAGTGTTAAATTTAAAACAAAGACGCCGTAAAGTAAGAACATTGTTTTAATGTTTGATTTAGCTTGTTTTTAACTCATTTAACTACATTTTGCAAAATATGTTAATACTTAAGTACTTGAAATCTATGTGGCATCTCTAAAAATATAATGTGAAGAGATGCCAAACTTTTCAAAAGTGTAAATGAAGGGGTGTTTTGTTTGTAATTTTTTTCGTTTTTTGAATGCCGAGAAAATGCACGAAGAAGCGTACTTTCATTAAGGGGCAGTGGAGTGAAGATAACCTAATTCTGGCTATTGAAAGAGTAAAAAAAGGAGAAATATAAAAAAAATGAAGCTCAAAAACTTTATGGAATGCCGAGGGAAATGCTACATCAGGTTTTTTCAGCTTAAGGAATATTTCCACTCAATCCTAATGCCATTCCAGATCATTTCTTTGCTATATCTGACTTAATTGAAGTAGCTACTCCTGACATTCCTCTCGAAAGTGCTGCCACTAAAGCTCTGTCCCCACAAAAACCATCAACTTCCAGACAAACATCCACCAGTAAAGAAACCCCTACAAAGATTCTTCAGAAGTCATATCCAATCCCAAAATCGTCTAGCTGGACAGTGAAGCGAAAACAAGTTGCTTGTGTGCGCGGAATATTGAGAAAATTATTTACCAAAAAAAAAACGGACCGGATTAAATGTTCCTTATATGATAAAAATGTCTGCATGAGTCATGTACAACAAACTGTAATAATTGTGGTATGGAAACATTCCGCAAAAAGATCAAAAACAAGACATAATAACCATAGATGGCATCTCTTCCACACTATATGCCGTCTCTCCCCCACGTTATGGAAAAGATGGCCTGTTGTCAACTTAATATATTAACTATTTTTTATTTGAGTCTGTTGAAAGGTTGTGTAAAGCAGAGATTCAGACAGCTGAACATAAACAAATACGTTTAATACGAAACACGGGGACACACATACAGCAAGACATAGAGAAAAGTAGTGAAGCCCGATAAACAAGACTGCAGCTCTTTAAATAGAATAGAGGGCAGATTTTCAGTATCCAATGATATTTCTCAAATAGCAATAAGCTTTCTCCAAAGTCCGATGGTGGATTAAAGAAGAGATTTTGCGAACTCCGTGGAAAGCTGCAAATGTCTCTTCCAATAAGATATAAGCACAGTTCTTTCTTTTAAACCAATGGAGAAAGCGATTACAATCAACAGAGTCTAAAGCTCGTTAATGGTAATATTAATACTGAATAGTAGTGTCTTTAGAATAAAACATAAAGGGTTGATTAATATTGCATTTTTAATTTTTTATCTAATTTCTACAAAAGTATGGCGTCTCTCCCACTTTTACCCTAAGTCAAATTGAAATTTTGAAATTAAATAAGCGTTTTAGGGTGAAAATAGCAATCAGTATTATTACTTGGTATCGCTTATTGCTTGATATTGTATATTGCGGTAGAGAATACTGTTTTAGAAAATAGAATCCAGAAGCGCGACCAATGCAAAGTTTTTAAAATGACGTTAGTGTTGGGTTACTTACAATTGAAATTCTGTTACAAGCAAAAAACAGCCGAAATGCAAATAGACTTGCAAAAAACGTAGATAATCATTGTAATTATTGACTGCCGTGCTACTTTAGAATCGAGTAAAGCTCTTAAAATGAAATATTTTCTAAATATTCACTTGATCAACTTCCATTATTTCTAGAAAGTAACTTTTGCATAGCCGATATTTTTGATAACAGAAAACCTCAAGGCTATCAATTGACAGCTCATCAGGAGATTAAAATTTAATTGAAAGTAGAGAAGAGTAGACAAAGGAAAATTTCCGACTTGACGAAATAAGAGAAAGATTAAATTTACTTTTCTCACAAGAGCTTCAGGAAAATGTTTTGCAACAGGTACGTACATAGTTAATATTGAGATTAAATATTTGGTTTTTAGAGAAACAGATAGCGTGATTAAGGTGTGTCTAGTCTTAATTACTGAAGATAGCTTTAGCTCTTGAAAAAGAATTCACAGAAACAAGAGAATGGTTTATAAACATCATGAATTTCACAATTTTCCTCGTCAAATGTTTGATATTAGGGAAATATCTTAAGCTAGGGGATGTGGGGCAAAGTGAAATAGGTAGGGTCACTGAGCTTTTTCAAATTGAATGAATTAGAAATTTGTTTTAAAAATTACATTACATAAAGAGAGAACATTGTGTTTCATAATAAAACTTACATTGAAATATTTTTTTTAATTTTTGGCAGTAAATTTGCGCCTTCAAAAAAAAGGGGGAAATTATCACTTTTTTTACATGGGGCAAAGTGAAAAATAAAATATTTTTCTAATAAAATATTTTTTATTCAATTATAAAAAAAAATTTTCTTCAAATAAATTATTAAATAAAGGGTTGAATGAATAAATAAAAAAATACTGAAACAATACAAATAATTTAATCAATTAACTAATTAATATAAAAAGGAAAATAAATGAGTGAGTAAAAGAGTGAATAAGAAAATAAGTGAATGAATAAATAGATACGGAAATTACTAAATGAAGAGACGTAAATTAATTAATACGTAAGTTATTTCGTAAATGATTGAGTGAGTAAAAATAAATAAACTATTTCACTTTACTCCTCATGTACTTGATTCAAAATATTTAAAATACAAATAAGCATAACGTTGAATGAATGCATTCCGGCTTGAGTATTAGAAGGTCTCAATTACTATTTAAAATGATAATAACAAGAACTTTACCATTTCATAATAACAAAAATAATTTTCGACTTAAAACAAAACATTACAAAATGAGTATCAATTTTTGAAAATTACCCGTAGTATCATACGCTTTAAACTTCGGCGGTCTTTTTTTCCTGCCTGAAATAGACTACATGTGCTACTACATAGTTAAAATATTACCAAATAAATGACACTAAGAGCAGAGTGAATATGTGACCGTGTGACTTTGCCCCATATATCCCTACTAATTGCAATTTAGGTTTAACTAGTAAACGATTATCATAATCTGTCAGCAAGAGAAATTTTTAATCAATGAACTTTTAAGCCGTTTGGTCTTCCTTACACGCACCCGAAACTGATTCGTCTAAGTTTTTACTGATTGATAGTTTGTAATAAAAAACATATTTTCCATTTGTGACTGCTTTAGCAGCTATACCTGGATTCATAAATGTTTCATAAATAAGCATTTGGATTTTTAACAAACAGATGGCAAGATCGAGATCTTTTTTTCTTGGATAATCTTCATTATTGAAAAGTCACAGAAAGAAGTGAACCATTTCTGAACATAAAAAAAAAAATCACGAAGTTCAAAGCATAACAGTAGTGTAATGTTTTAAATGTAAATTGATATTTACCCTTATCTAGTAAACAGTAATCATAATTTGTCAGCTAGAGAAATCTTGAACCAATGACGTTTCAAGCTCATTGCTCTTCCCTACACTCATAGAAAGCTGACTGCTTAAAGTTCGCGGATTGATGGCGTGCGAACAGTAGTTGCTGTTTGTCTGATGTGTGTAAATCATGCATAAAAATATTTTCGATTTGTGTCTAGTCGTCTACTTAAATCTGACTGTCTAGAGCAGTTGTGCCACATTGTGTGGGGCTTAAGAAATGTTTTTCAATTTCGTTTTTGCCTTAGTGCGGAAGAGTTTGGTACTGGTGGATATGTTTCGTTTCCAAAGTTTTGGCAGAAACAAAAACTAACTTCCGGCTCTAAAGGGATTTTTATGTTATTTCATATTAAATGAACCGAAAAAAAAATTTCTCAACTATACCATGTCAAATTTTCATGAAACTGTCAAATTTTATACATACTTTTAATCTATCATTAATAATTGATGAGTAATCAATTAATTTTTGAAAATCAATAAACGCACTCTTATTACTTGCCAGTAGTACTTTAAAATGTTGTAACTCAAATTTTATGGGAGCTGCAGAGCTGTGCAAAAGTATATTTTGAAGAAAATTGTGTGCAGTTAAGTTCTATAAAAATGCTTTTCGCATAAAACAAAACTTTAAAACTTAAAAAATTCAAAAGCTTTTTAAATCTTTTTTAATTATCATTTTGAAAAAAAATACGAGCATATGTTGCATTTTTGATGATGATTTCATGAGTCAACAGATGGCTGAAAACGTAACAAAAACAGAAATATTGTTTTGTTACAAATCAATTTTTTCAAATCAAAAATATTAGCTGAAACATTTTTAACAAATAAAAATATATTAGTTAAAGAAGAGGTTTAAATAAGTTACAATTGTTTTATCACAAATTTTTGAAAACCAAGAAAAGCATCAAGTTGCACCGCTATTCTAGTCGTATTCAAAAACATCTCTCATAGAGGAAGAAATGGAAAAACGGAGGAAAGAAAATCAAGTCCGACAGAAGAAAACAGTAACGAACTCATTGGGGAAATAAAAGAAGAAAGTACATGGTAAAATCTAATATGCGACAAGGGTAAAAACTTTCTTCGAAGAAAATACAAAACTAAGATTCTTATGGATCACATGCAAATGGTGCGTTTTCAGTCAAAATTTTTCTGCTTCAAGAGCTTCTATAAAAATTTTCAAAGCTCTGACGCCTGTTGATTTAACAGCAGGATTTAAATTCTCGCATATTTTCTCGGGATTTCACGCATTTATAAATAATTTGCAGAATTTTTTCAAATAACGTATTTGTTTACTAAAAGAATCAAGTTTATATAACACCAATTCAATAATAATTAAAGTCAAAATGCAAGAGAAAAAAAAATAGTTTGAGTTTTGAAATCTTGAATTGAAGTTGTTTTTCGCAATCACGAATTACGATAGTACCCTACTCGTTGGGTCCTTCTTTTTTCTACTAATGCCTTTTGTCGCAACTATTATTTGAATTCAATACGTCAAAATTCAAATGAATGCCAAGTGTTGGATGCTGAATGTTATGTGATGGATGCTGTATGTTGTGTATTGGATACTGTTTTCGCGTAAAAAAGATTGTGTGAAGTCGAGAAGGTGGTTTATAAATAATTCGATTCGGAGGCTTATGAACGCCTCTGCATTATAAGCATAGAAAAAAATAAATCAAAAGACGTCAGACGTCATTCAACGGTCAACTGAAAACAATAAACAGTTCGTGATTGCTCAAAAACTGAAGTGGCATTCATTACAAATGTGCGTCCCATACTATTCCTCCTTTAAAGAAAATAAAACATTAAAAAGAAGGGTAAAATTGAATTTGAATTAGCTAACAAGCTTGTTGGCTACTATTCATGTACCTTAGCGGCAATATATCAATACATACTTTATTAACATTGCAATAATGTGCTGATGAGTATTAGAGAAAAGAAAAAGTGCAACAAATTATTAAATGCATTATTGCAGGGTGGAAAAAGGTATAAAACGTGCATTAAGTAACATTAAGTAAATAATATTTATTTGAAACAAATTTGCACTTGCAAGTAGCTACTTTCCCTCAAAGAGAATTGTCAAATACACTATTTCTTAAAGTTTCTCTCTCTCTCTCTCTCTTTTGTGGGGGAACGCCATCATTGCCCTCAAACTTCATAAGTCAGACACCATTTTCAAGATTCCTACTTTCAGTGAAAAATAAACAAGTCACATTTTGCCTACTATTATAAAAATCACCCTTTAAAAACCGGATGGTTTCGATTGGTTAAATTATGAATTTTCGCTCGCATTGTTAAGAGGTAGAGTGTTATGTTTTCAAACGAACAGTTCAGGGAACGAGTCCTTGCTCGAGCGGTCTGCCTTTATATTATTTTACTCCGAGAGCATTTTTATTTAACAACCTAAGGCAGTAAAATTAGTGCAGAGCAAATGATCATCACTTTTTCATATCGAGCACATTGTATATAACACCTGAGTTAGAAAAAGGATAATATTTGTGTAAAAAGAACTGTTTATTTACGCAGATTTAAAAACTCCGAGTTCAAGATAAACTGTTTTCTATAGTTTTCCTTAAATGTGCTCACATAACATTTAGTATAGATAAAAATATGCTATTTTAACTATAAAATATGCCTTTACCCAATTAACGTAAAACGATTTTGATTTTTCTCAGCAGAATCTAAATTGAGATGTTCCATGAATACATAATCCAAATTCATTGAAGGATTTTTAACTTTTGTTACGTGACTCTTAAATTTAGAAAGGAAAACACCTACTTTAACATGTTCAAATCGCAGCATAACATTTTAAAAAATATTTCAACAAAATAGAGACATAGCTTTCTTTGTTATCGTATTGCGCATTGCTTTAATGTAAATCATCCCGAGATAGAAGCCTATTAGCTCAGTTAATTAGAGCGTCATGCTAATAAAATGGAATCGAATTCATGGGCCAGAAAAGTTCGTGTTTGAATTAATTAGTTCACTCAAGGTTATCGACGAGCGGATCATCCGCTTTGATGTTTATCCGCGGCATTCTGATTTCTTTATTTTATTTTTTTTTTATTTTTATTTATTTATTTTTTTTGTGGTGATAATTTAAGATATTAAACGTTAAGATGCGATTAAGATACTGAAAGTTTAAAACGAAAAAGAAAAATAACGAAAAAATGTCGTAAACACGGGCTACATCTGCTAAGAGTATGTCAAGTACCTTTTTATGACCATTATTTAATGCTTTATTTAGTAGTATAGTTGTACCTCTCATTTCCGTTAAGGTTTTTAATTAAACAAAATTTCATGATAACAACACATCTCCTAAACTAAAAATTAAGACCTGCTTTGGCCCAGCATAAAAAGTTGAAAAATCCGCCAGAGGAATTTGAAAACGAAAGAAAGGTTAAAAGTCCAAACAGAAAAAAAACAGGTACAAACCGGGAACTCTCGTCAGCGGATAAAAAGAGTGATTACAGCCTCCATTCATCAGGCCACATTGACATAGGTTTTACTACGGAAGTAACGAAGAAATGGAAGTTATAGGTGCAGAAGAATTCGACCCAATTTCATCTACTTCTTATAAATTTTGGGAAATTTACGGGAAACATATGAAATTTTATTGTTGTTGTATGGAATGGCTTTAATTTTCCCGGGATAGCTGCTGATGTCAGAGAAGGAACTGTTGTTCAGTGCGGGTCCTTTGTTAACGGTCCTTTGTTGGTGCTTTGTCGACAAAACTATTTAACCTTCAAAACTAATGAAAAGATAGCTGTTCTCCACCGGTAATTTGTGTGAGACAATAACTAAGCTTACACTTGCACACACATTAAAAAAAATTAACTTTCCTTAAAACATTTATGCGTGAATCAAACTTCATATAAACTGTATTTTTCTTTCATATAGATTTTCCTATGAATGCAAACTTTTCTTTAGCTCTAGTTAGTTATACAATGATTTTAAATAGGAAAAACCACCTTGGGCCTCCAAACGAAAGGGTATCACTTGCCCAAATAAAAAATATGGAAAAGGGTAGTAATATTTTGAGAAAAATGATAACTATTCAAAGATAAAATGAAGAGTACTCTAGATGTAGAAAAACGTAACCACAGTTTAGGAATAGGAACAGTAACAGAATTATGATGATAAAAACGTTCCAAATTGTGAACCAAAGTAATTCATATTCACCGTCCGTGCGTTTTATATGGACCCTAGGTAACCTAACTTATGTTTAGGGAAAAGCCTCCATCGAGAAATAATTACGAGTTTTACATTAGAACGAATATTCACCGAGATATAAAACGCAGCGTTTTGTGACTTACACCACATTAAACGCGCAGTCAATAACAGCATTGACGGGGAAGGGGAAATATAGCGGCTGACAAGGGTTCAAATTATTATGCGTATACAAAGAGTATGTTTTTTGAAACTGTATGAGCTTTTTTGTTGCGTTTTTACGTATCACGGCATAACGTTTGCATTTACTTTTAAATAAATAGCTTTGAAATATTTGATTTTCCTTTTTTATTTCTACAACCTATCATTCTTCTGAAAGAGCGATAAGTTCCTATTGCATCTTAAGCACGGTCGTTTAAAATTTTGAACTCCAATCTCTCCTTCAGTTTTGGTCTCAAAGGTTTTAATTTTTTTGTGTTTTATTTTTTTCAGTAAAGTTAGAGAACCTAGAATCCGCAAAAAATTCAGATTTCGTTTTTTTTTTTACTATTTCTTTTTGCTTCAAGCTTTTAATGTCTTGACTCTGTACCTTATTTTAGCCATTTTTGCAATTTGAAGTATGCTTGTAGGACTAACAGCTGTGAATATAGAGGTATTTGCAGGTTGAACGGGACAACTCTGTATACAGTGGCGAACCAAAAATTGCATCACTTGCAAAAACTCACTTCTAAAGGAGTTCTTAAGAAGTAAGAGAACAATTCTTCTCTAACTTTTGTCACATAAAATGTATACTTCCCCGGCTGACAGGTTTAAATAAAATTAAATCACCCATACATTTAGGGGACCAGCAACAAATTGAATATACCAAAAAAGAATTTTGATCATCCTTCATTATAAATAGCTGATAATAAACTGTAAGTTTCAGCAATTAGTTTACTTACGGTAAGCAATCTACGTAAGATAAATAAATACCTTTGTGCTGAACAGTAAAGTAAGACAAAACAGCGTAAGTAGAAGCACAAATTTGTAAATTACAGCAGACACGTGTTTCGGCGTTCCCTGTAACGCCGAAACACGTGTCTGCTGTAATTTACAAATTTGTGCTTCTACTTACTTTGTTTTGTCTTATCTTACTTAATCTACGTATTTGATAGGTTTTAGTGAAAATGTCACTTATATAAAATGAAGATATAAGTATTTATTTCAAAGACATCAATTTTGTTTGCAGGTCTTTGACTTATGACTCTCACAGTTTTCTGTCAAACATTATCAAACTTTCACAGAGATCTTGACAGCGTTCAAGAAAAGCATTATACTGAAATTTGAAACAAAAATTTGATGAAATATGAGCATTTATAGCTACTGATGTTTCACTGAGTATGCGCGAAATATAGCAGTTTACAACTGGAGTATTCTGTAAGTTTGGTAAACCGGGATGGAAAACTCAGCGTTTTCTGGTTTCTTCAACTTGTTGCTGGTTTCCTAAATGCATGGATGACCATTTAACCTTTATCAAAACACATCTGCTGAAGCATACCTTTCATGTGACAAAAGTTATAGAACAATTGTTCTCTTTTTTTCCCCAGAAATTCTTTAAAATGTGAATTTTTCAAGTGATTCACTTATTTTTTCGTTCGCTGCTGTATTTTACTTCTCAATGGCATTTTCCTCCCTTTTTGTGGGTATGAAATAACTTCCTTATTATTTTATCAAACTTCATAGGTTCGCCGCTGTCGGCGAAAAATAAACAAACAATTGCTATTTTGCTGTGTTCCTGTTTAAAAAATGCACTTAAAAAACTGAGTTTTTAAATGGGTCAGCTAGTACTACATTAACTTAAAATTATCAGTATGATAAATTTATACTGATACTTGGTGACCCAGCCAAACGTTGCTGTGGCTAAGTAGTTGTAATAGATTGAATTTGTTTTTTATTCATCATTTTGATACAATCTAATTAAATTTTTAATAAAGTTGAAAACATTTTTGCCGATTTTAAATCAGGATTTGGAATGGACGTGTTTGGCTAAAGTAAATAGTTATTAAATTTACTAAGTACTTACTGAATGTTCCACAGCAAAAGCATTACCTTCTATACCTATGCTTAGTTAATTAAGTAAGTAGTACTTACCTTGGACAAACATCAACAATAATTTGAAAATGATAGGTAAAGTATCGGAAGTTGAAATTAAGCACAAACCTACATACATTTTTTGAATATACATTTTATTCATCTCGGCTTTATATAACTATAGTTTAAAATCAATGACTTCCTTACAAAATATACTAAATAAATCGATAACATATAAGAAATTAAATTTTATAAATGAGGTACATAACATTGATTTAGAGTTATTGTTTATTATTTTACTATATTATTTTAAACCATTAAAATTGAAATCTATATAAGCGTCAAGTTACACGCAATATTCTTGGTTAACATGTCTTTTGCTAACATGAATAGATTTGATGATTTTCTCACACGTGAGCAGGGCATATAGTTACCCAGGGGAGAAACACGTATTTTCCTAATCCAAACCACGAACAGACATTGCTTGGCCTTGAGAGAGTTATTATTTTTCTGTTAACAATGATAAATAATAACGTTTAATCAAACGATGCACTGCATAATTATAGCTCAACGTACAATATAATTATAAAAATAATTCATAAAAAATTTAAATGGTACGGTTATGCGGTTATTTCGTGAACAAGACAAATATGGCCTGAAATAGAATGCATCTAGAAAACGGAAAGCAACGCCAACTACCGAGTGTCTACGCAACCAAGATATTAAACGACGTTAACAGAGTTATATCGATGACTTACACCGCCATCTATTTGGAATTCATAGAACTAAATAATCAATACACACTACTATTGTATGATAAGCATTTAATTCGCAATAACAAATGAAGAAAACTATCCTATCCTTTAAGTTGGACCAAATTACGGATAGTTAGAAAAATTGATTTAAATCAGTTCAGTAGTTTCGGTGTTTATCCCGAACATAGATTGTGACACGAGATTTTTACATATGAGGCAGTGAGAAGCAAAGGGATGTAAGTGGACATTTTCAAGTTTTGAGTAAACCACAAATAAAGATAACATCCTAGGTAGGCTTTTATTGATTTTTTCTTCTAACTTATGCTGTACAGCAGCACCTACCAGGGCTACTAGTACTATCTCTTGCCCCAAGACAGAGGAGAGGTTCCCCTGCTATTTGTGTACTGCTTATCTCCAAATTTTTACTTTTGCCACTTATATCCCTTTGCTTCTCACTGCCTCATATGAAAATATTAAAAACGTTTATAACCTTAGTACCTCAAATTATTTTCCTTTCCACTTCAATTTTATCATTTGAAAAAAAGAACTTCCCTCATTTTTATCGCTTATTCAGTACTACTCACTGCTCAGTTAATTGCGACTATTAAAAATACTTTTCCTATTTCTTTAAGAGCTGAAACTGCAATAAATTAACTTAAGTCCCTTCCATTCGAGTTGTTGAGTAAAAAGGTCAAATATTTGTAAGAGAAACATGATAAACTATATTTAGGACTTGATTAACTTTGCAGAAAATAAAATCTTGCGATAAAAGAGGGAAACTCAATTTTCGAGATAATTTACAAATTGAATTAAATCAAGCATAAGTGTCTTTATTTAAACAAATATCAACATGTGTAGCCTGTTTTCAAATCTAATTTTATAGTTTGTTTAGGGAATAAAGATATATATGCTACTCATAACAATCCAAGTGACAGTAAAAGAAATCATTAGATTGGTTATGACTGAAAACTAAATAAATAAATGTGTTTATGAATTGCTTATTCGATGCTTAAAGGAAATAATAGAATCTCTTGAGGATACAGATTTAAGAAAAAAATAATTTTTGCAGCGTCAGCTATGGTGAATTTTCATTTAAACTTCAGTTCCACAATGTTAAATAGATAAAGTTATAAGCATTGTATTTTCATTCTTTTTGAGAAAATCAAATTAGTTTGGACAGTTTAGAGTTATTCCATGTGACGGAACAAAACATTTTGAGTAGTTTTTGTCACAAGATTTTGTGTCATAAAGACAAATAATTCAAGCTAGAAATTTTATTTTTGATAGCAACACAACTAAAGCTTTGTCATAAGAACTATGTAGAACATCAAAAGTTAGTCAGTTTGAAGAAATTAATTGAACGACATTCAATAAAATGCCCGCGACCCTCAAGGGCATTTTATGGCAAAATTCATCTATTATTTTATTTAAAAACGATAAGTTTAATGTTCTACGGAATTCTTTTGTCAAATCCTTACTGTTGCTATCAAAAATAAAATTTGTTTTATTCGTATTTATAAAAAAAATGTACTGAAAAATGTCCCGTTCTACCAAATGGAATGGCCCTTTAGTACAATGTTTTATCCAGTTTGAGGCATGCTAGTAAGAAATCATCAGTAAAAAATAGGTATATATAGAGAGAGCTAATTTCATCGTAGGGAAAACGGGACAGATGTGAATATGATATGTTTTCCTAACATAACTTCAAGTAAAAAATACTGCAACATTCAAGTAAAGACAGTACCATTGCTACCTCTCGGCAATACTTTAAAACAATGAGCCACTTTCTGTTTCTGTGGTGACAACTTCTTTGCTTGAAACATCACTTGCAGATCAAGAAAAAAAAAATGTGTAAAATTGTTTTTCAAGATATGTTCGATTTAATAAATGTGTGAGTATAAGAACGTCGTTTAACTTTACAAATGCACGTTTTTATCAGTCCTTTCATTACTTCATCAAAATGGATTTTTCAAAAAAAAAAAGAAAAAAGAGAAAAAAGCTTACAGATATATTTAAAATCTAGATAACATTTCTCGCAATAATCTTCAAGAACAAACTCTTCCATTCTGATTCTACTGTTGCATATTTTGAGCAAACACTGTCGTTTTCTTGAAAACAATCTCCAGTTTTCCCAAGAGAGAATTTGTTGTTTTCAAATGTAGCTACTACGTGTATGGAATTAAAAGTGGATTTTTTTTTAAACTCTTCTTTCATTTCTCTGAACTTATTTTGATTCAAGTTTCAACAATCACTTTCTATTTCCTTGTTATATTCTTTCCCATCCGATTATTTTACCTTATCTATATTTGATTTTCAATTGGTGACTCTCTCATCTCCGAAGATGTATTCCCGAAAGGTGAGAGCCCAAACTTCAATTTAACGTATCAGAATTTATTGACAGAATCAGGAAGCGTACTTAAGGTACCTTTCATTAAGGCCACTCTATTGATGTCAGACTGGACACCATCATTTTCCAAATAATAACTGCATAATACTTGCATGCTATTTGAAGACCCACCTCATCAAAATCGTAAAAGGAGACGAGGGACATTTGGGTGTGAATTAACTTGGGAGTAACCGGAGGCAATGTTTCTGGCATTTTCATGCATTCGTCGAATCAGGTGACAAATTTAATGCAATCAGATTTCTTCATTAGAACTAGCAGAATTTCAGTAATCCGAACTCCGACTAATCTGAAAGCATTACTGTATTCTGTGTTTATTGATATAATTTTTTCTACTGCAGTAATGTTGAGATTCTATGTTTACTATCAATTAAATAAATATTATTTTACACTGTAATCATTTCTCTCCACCGGACATGTGAAAAGCAAAATATGTTCTGTAATCCGGTTTGATAGTCCACACTCCATCCGGTCCTAATTAGTTCGGGTTAAAGAGGTTTTACTGTATTACGGATATGCGTTACTCTGTTACGCATTCATATTAGTCTATCAGTTAGACCGAAAAATAGCGTCATTTCTGCGATAAAGCTGGGTGAGGTGTCATTATCTTCGTTTTTTGCGTAGATTACGAATATGCTAAGGCGGAAATCGAAATCGGTAGCTTTTGTACAGTAATTGCCAAAACAAGCATCAAAATCATCAATTTTTGAAGTTTTGGCTTTTTGTCAATCAGAGTGACTTTTACCAGAAAAAAATCCAAACGAAAGGTAGTCAGTCTTTAATTATATACTGGGGATCCGCCCTCTGCTCGATTCGCTCTCTAACCCCCGTTCGCCGCCATCGGCGGTGGCTCAATGCCGCCTGCAACGGGTGGCAATTTCTAGTGAAAAAAAACCTGACTTGTTGCATTTAATAAATGCAACGTTAGTCAGCAATTAATTACATACTGGGGGCTCAACCCTCTGCTCTATTCGCTTGCTAATCCCCGTTCGCCACCTAAGGTGGTCCAACGCCGCCTGCAACGGGTGGTTAATTTCTGAAGAAAAAAAACTGACTTTTTGCATTCAATAAACAAAAAAGAGGAAAACATTGTTTAAAAGTTATTCAAAAAAGTATGCTATATGAGTTTTTAACTATACTTGGGGCAAACCTAACCTGGTAGCATTCTGAAGTCTATGCTGATCCTAATCTCAACATTATGACACTGCCAGGTTAGGTTTGCCCGAACTATACTGATGTTGAGTTTGTGGCAACGCCGGATTATGTTGCTACACGCACAAGTAGTTGTTACCCTCTACAAGTTTTTTAAAAATGCAATGTTAAAGAAGAATAGTAGTTAAGATCCTCTTACTTAAAATTGTGACTTAAAAATCGTTGTCGTGGTCATTCCCAATCTCCTCACAACATCCAGTATTTATAAAGTCGTGACTATCTGCATCACATTCTTGTTTGGCACAGAAAATGTCAGTTCATGTCAGGTTGACATCCGAGCATGGACATACTCCTTGTTGGCAAGCTTTGCATTTGTTTCACGATATCATTTCAATGACTTCCTCGGGTGAGGGTCGACTCCCAAGCCAAGTTATAACAATTTTATCGTTTTCAGCATTCTTACCATGTTCGTGTGGCGTTGGAAAAAACTGATATTGAACAAAAGATTTTCTCCATTTGCAGCCAGATAGTTGGCTCTCTTGACATGGAGAATCAATGTAGATTTACAAGGAGGCAGGAGCTCAAACAGAACATTGCCTCCTTTAGAACAGTACCAATCATACCTCAGCTTGTTCATGTCTCCCGTTTTTGAACCGCCGTACATTTCACATACAAAGCGTTCAAGGTTTGCATTCAAGCGTTCACTTACGGTCCATTATTCACCAAGGTTTTAACATAAAATGATGCGATGACCATTATTTTAAATGGTCCCTTTTTACCCGACTGTGCGTGCGCGATGCAAAGGAGGGTAATGTGTTTACCAGTCACATTAGGGACTATGTATGTATGTCCCTTTCTATGTGGCGTTCTACAGGCTAAACGCCTAGGCCAATTTTGGTGAATCTTGCGTCAATCGATTTGTCTTAACCTTGGGAGAATCACTAAACACATGACAGTAATCAAAAGTACCATTTCAAAAACCAGTTGCCATTTTGTCAGTTTGGGATCGGCGCAAGCACATTGTGTCGCACGCTACCTGCGTGCGACAAATGCAGGTGGTTTTCGCTGCCTGAATTTTTACTCGAGTGCGCGTGCGCGACGCAAAGGAGGGTAATGTGTTTATAAGTCTATGTATGCATGTTTGTTCCTATGTAGCATTCTACAGGCTAAACGCCTTGGCTAATTTTGGTAATTCTTACGCCAATCAATTTGTCTTAACCTTGGGAGTGTCACTAAACACATGACAGTAATAAAAATTGAAATATCAACAACCAATTGCCATTTTGTCAGTTCGGGATCGGCGCACGCTGAGTGTCGCACGTTACCTGCGTGCGACAAATGCAGGTAGTTTTCACTGCCTCAATATTTTGTTACTAAGTCTACTAATTGGGGGTCTCAGTGACCGAGTGGTCTAAGCGATAGCTTCTCCCACTAGAGGTGGTGGGTCATGACACCCTCGCTCCCGATGTACTTTCCTCTCTTTCTGATGTAAATTCTTTCATGCGTTCTTTATATGTATTCTCTACTGTAATAAAAAACATATGCGTAACGAAGGCAAGAAACTCAGATTGTAAAGTCAGACCAAACAACGTAAGTAGAAGCACAAATTTGTAAATTACAGCAGACACGTGTTTCGGCGTTGCAGGGAACGCCTTTTTCAATGCAAAAAATAATGAGCTTATGGATGAAAAGACATCCGACAAAAGCCAAGAGCAGACAAGCATGCAGCTTAAAAGATAAAAACTGCGGATTAGCCAAACACCAATGACAAAGTTATAAACCGATCAGGAACCAATAGGAATGCAAGCAAAGGCCCAGGAGCTTTCTCTTAGGTACGAACCCAGAAAGAAAGAATTCAATTGGACAAGGATTAAGCCGAAGCTTAAACAAAAAGAAAAGAAATTGTCAGTAACCGTGAACCGCAAGAAAGGAAAAGCAGAATGGAAAACCATGAAATAAAATAAACAGAAACAAAAAATATTCGAAAAAAGGAAAAATAAAGATAAATAGAAGAAAATTGGGGGGGGGGGGGTGTCAATCAAGACAAAAAGGTAAAAATAAGATAAAAATGAGTGGGAAAAAAGGGGGGGAATGGGGAAAGGAGAGTATTAAAGATATGGGAGCCAAATGTTAGAAAAATATGGAACTGCACTAAGATCGTTAACTAAGTTAGAACTGTTCCTCAAAATATGAAAGGATTCCCAAAAGTCAAGATCTGATGAATTGGGGCATTTTTGGATAATCTGATAAGAGTTAAAATCAAAAGAGTGATTCGAATCCCAACAATGTTGAGCAATACTAGACTTATTTAATTGTTGTTTTTTCACATAATTTTGATGCTCTTTCAAGCGAATTTTTAAAGCACGCCGAGTCTGTCCAATATAGGCAAGTTTACAACTACAATTAATTCTATAAATTCCACAACAGTTAAGAGGGTGAATAGGATCTTTAAGAGAAGAGAATGAAAGTTTATTAATAGGAGAGAACACCACCTGGAATTGGAAACGTTTTAGAATCTTAGCAACCTGATAGCTTACAGATGGAAAGAATGGCAAAACAACCAAATTCTTTCTGATGAAGGTTCGGTTAAGAACATTAGTTTGGGATTTATTTGAAAGTTTTTTATAAATGGAATCAATCAAAGTTGGCGGATAGTCTCTATCAATTGCCACAGCTTTAAGATAATTAAGTTCCACTTTAAGAAGTTCCGACGAAGAACAAATGGCCTTTGCTTGCATTCCTATTGGTTCCTGATCGGTTTATAACTTTGTCATTGGTGTTTGGCTAATCCGCTGTTTTTATCTTTTAAGCTGCATGCTTGTCTGCTCTTGGCTTTTGTCGGATGTCTTTTCATCCATAAGCTCATTATTTTTTGCATTGAAAAAGGCGTTCCCTGCAACGCCGAAACACGTGTCTGCTGTAATTTACAAATTTGTGCTTCTACTTACGTTGTTTGGTCTGACTTTACTATTCAGCACAAAGGTATTTATTTATCTTACTCAGATTGTAGTCTTCATCAAAATAAACCAGCGCAATAAGCACCAAAAGAAAGAATGTCTACTAATTCGATTTTTATCTCTAACATGTTGTATTTGTTTTTGCCTTGATTCAAGGGACTGAGTTTCGCGACGTGTACTTTCTTGAGAGGCTTTTTTAGTTTTGCGAGAAAGATTTGATAGATGAGGTTTCCGATTTTGCGTCATCATGAGTTATACAGGCTGTCTATATAGCTGTGCTGTGGTTGACTTAAGTTCGCGCATTTTTGCCGAAGGTCAAGCACATGTAGCTTTAATCCGTGTTAGGTCCCTAGAGGGACTAATTATTAGTAGTTATTTACCACCGCAAGTTACTTAATAAATCTCACGATACAAACAAACTCTCTCAATAAAATGACAAGGTTGCGAAGTGTACCGTCTTATAATCATAATAACTAAGTCAATGAAAATTAACTAAAAAGTGTAAAATGAAAAATTATTAAATAAAAACAAAAAACCCGACTGCTTGAAAACCAAAAAAACTAAAAAGAAAAATGTATAAGCCCATTAGTTTAGAATGTATTAAGTACTACTAAATAACTACACCGTTGAAATAGTTTTATAACCGTACACAGATAAGACAAATCATAAATTCAAAAGCAGAATAGAAGAATCAACAATCGGGGCCCATTCCTTTCTGATTCAAGGAACCCCGTAAAACTTGAATTTGCCCCGACTGTTGATCCTTCTATTCTGCTTTTGAATTTATAATCTGTCTTATCTGTGTACGGTTATAAAACTATTTTAACGGTGTAGTTATTTAGTAGTACTTAATACATTCTAAACTAATGGGCTTATACATTTTTCTTTTTAGTTTTTTTGGTTTTCAAGCACTCGGGTTTTTTGTTTTTATTTAATAATTTTTTATTATCTTTTCCATAAAACGCCGAAATGCTGTCACGACGTTTGAAGCTATGAAATCCAAGTACAGTGAAACCTGTGTAAGTTGACCGCTTGCGGTGCACTACACTGGTGTGCAAAAATTAAAGACGAGACGGTTTTTTCAATAAAACTTTGTACAAAAGCTTTCCAAATCAACACATTTAATACCGTAAGATCCCCAATACGTAAGGACATGTGTAATGTAAGCAACACTTACTAAAAGAGAAATCAGAGGGATAAAAAGAAGCTTTATTGAAAAAGTAGCATGGAGCGCAATGCGACTGATGGCCGAAACATCCCTGTGATGGGTGTCCAGCAAGAAGCATCCGGTCTTTAGTTGGGGATATGATCTCTCCCGACTGCTAGGCAGGTTTCACAGCGTCTGCCCATGCTGAGAATGAGGGTGTCAATGAGTTGTTGAGGCATTGCTGCCCATTCGTCTTGCAGCGCCAATCGAAGCTCCCGAATCGTTACTGGTGGTAAGGTATGAGCTGCCAAACGTCTGCCTAGAAAATCCCATACATGCTCGATGGGATTGAGATCCGGAGCTCGTGCCGGCCAATCCATACGTTCAATATCCTCACTCTCTAAGAGCTGTTCGGCAGCTACTGTGCGATGACATGGTGCATTGTTGTCCATGAAAAGGAACTGCGGACCCATAGCGCCGCTAAAAAGACGCACATATGAAAGAAGAATCTCGTTACAATAACGGGTCCCGTTGACTGAACCTGCGTCGAAGATGTGAAGGTCTGTACGACTACCAAGCATGATGCCTCCCCAAACGAGAACACCGCGACCTCCATACCTGTACCTTTTAATGATGTTCGAGGGATGATTGCGGCTTCCCCGCTCTCTCCAGATGAGTATGCGATGAGAATCGCTACTCAGACTGAATCTGCTCTCATCTGTAAAGAGTACTCGTCCCCATTCATTGTCTCTCCAATTCCAGTGTTCCCGGCACCACAGAGAACGCCTTCTCCGATGGGCAGGCGTTAGAGGTACACACCGTATAGGGCGTCGTGCAAACAGACCACCACCGTGCAGCCTTCTGGCCACGGTAAAATGCAATATCGGTCGTCCAGTCGCCTGTGTCTAGCGATTTCTCCCGCTGTCTACCGCCTGTTTCTTCTGGCCTGTAAGACAATATACCGGTCATCTGCGGGTGTGGTTCCTCGTGGACGACCACTACTGAACCCCCGGATAGCTGTTCCTGTAGTTTGAAATTGTCTCCAAAGTCGTGAAACGATGCTGCGAGCAGTTCCGAACTCTGCAGCCACACTCGTCACACTGCGGCCTTCCTCCAACTTCCCAATGATTCGACCTCGGGTAAAAGCATCCAGATGTCGTCTAACAGATTGATTATTCGCCATTTCTCGCTGAGGCAGCAACTCGGTGTGATTTTAACTGCTATACGGCGTGCAATCTCTTTGCCAGAAATACTGATCTTACACCGACAACATGCTTTATACTACTCAGACACTCCCCCATTACGTCTGCCTGCATATCTGCGCATGTGCTACCGTACATCACCTTACTTAATCTCCTGATTGGTCTTTCTGTTCGCTCTGCCTCTTCGTTCAGCTGATATGCTAATTTTTCGACTTCGTCCTTAATTTTTGCACACCAGTGTATATCTTTTTCCTCCTTTATTGTGATTCAACACTCTTGCAAACAATCAGGGGCAACCGATGCGCGGTCATGAGAGGTCGCCGTAACCTCCTAAAAATTCCTTATTCAACAAGCTTTGCTAGACGATTTGGTAAATTTGGAAACATAATTGCAATATTGGAGGGTTTTTTTTTTTTTAATCTGAACGTCCCTTTCCGTAATGTGCACTTCTGTAAACATACCCGTATTTTATCATTCGGAAAATTTGGAGTTCCTTTAGGAAAACTTAGAACTTCCACCCTCCAAAAGAATTGACGTTCGGTGAGCTTTTAAAAACAATATTATACTTCAAAAAATAATAATAATAAAATTTTACTGTAAATGAGTATATATAAGTAAAAGAGAGAGCTCTTTGCGAAGTGTTTAAAATTGATGGTAAACTGTACTGGTTCATTTGTTACTATTGTGCAACTGACTGAGTGATGTAGTCCATTCGTCAATCAACTACCAAGTACTCTTTCCTTTCTTTTTATACAACGATTTTACAATTATTGATTTCTGCATAGCTGTGTGGTCGATTATATATAAATGCCAGAATGAGCTGTTTGATTTATGCAAATCTCTTAAAGTCATAAACGACTTGCAGGAGAGCGAAATCCGTATAACCTTGTATGTACTTTCCGTTGCACCAGTTCAGTGTTACGCGTGTAAAGATATATGCAATTTGTTTTCCTGAACCATGAAGCCATTTACGAAATTCGCAGCCTTTTTATTTTTCTTCCGAGAGCAAAACCATGTCTTCTGTGTTTGATGATACGGAGATGTTGTAACATGTTAATGGTAGTAATTTGACTGATTCTTCCTAACATAGTTTTAGTAATTAAACAATAGTAGAAACCCGCTCATCGATTACTTCAGTACCTAATTAGAGCGCTTCCTGTTCGTTTGCATCTTTAGTGTAATTAAAACTAAACAAATACCAACACAATCCTTATTTTTTCACTTACAAACTAACACATGAATCATTATCGTTAGAAAGTGCCATAGTATCATACTCTAGAGCAGAGGTATTTTTAACGCATCTACAAGCGTATTTCATGCATTGAAAATCGGAAATAAGCCTTGAAAATTTAGCCAAGCGTATTTCGCGTTTTTTATAAAAAATAAAAGTGGTGGGAAAGGGAAAAAAGCAATTAGGTTTATTTTTTTAAATTGCAGTTTTATATTTTGTAAATACAAAATGTCAAACATTTTAAATGTTGAAAATCAAAATTGCTCAAATATCTTTTTTCCATGTCATTTTTAAGTTAATTTTTTTTTTATTACTGAATTGATTATTACTATGAGCGTCGCTGTTTTCGATAATTCACTCTTGCAAAATAAATTTTACTATTTTAAAAAAAATTCAAGGAGTATTTTATCTCCTTCAAAAGATAAAAATTTCTGAACGCAACATTATATTCTCAGCCCAATTTATAAAACATAGGCAGTTTAGTTAGACGAAAATTGATCCCTCAAAGATTTAGCAATTTTTCTAATAGAACCAAATAATTGACATTTTCTATCATAAATTACAAAGGATAACTCTTGAGATACAAAATTTGTCCAATTCACCTGACTCCAAGCAATAAAGCTTTGAAAAACTAATACAATGGTATCGTAAACAATTACTTTAGAATGATTTCGATAATGTTAGCGAAACTGGAAAGCATCTGCTCCCCTTTCTCTTCGAAGGTAGAAATTATTTTTAAAGAAATCGAAATGAAAAATAATGAAAAGTAGGTTGTTGGATCATTTTCCAATTTTGAAAGAAACCAACTATGGGAAAGACATTCTCGAACCATGTCAAAAGTTAAAATCTACAACTTCTCAACTAAGACCCTATGAATTCTTCGGAAAGATTTGTGCTGTCAGAAAAGAAATCCACGAACACAAATAAAACGTATAATAATGTAGCACGCATAAAATGCTAAAAACTCGATTGGTTTAGCTTTTAAACTTAAAATGCATTCTACATTTCCTTTCTTTTTAAATAATCGCATATAAGTCCAGTTTTTATCAATACTATTAAAACCTGTACGCGTCTGCCTGCGTCCTGTCTCACACCACTAAATCATACGAGGGCCTGGAGATAAGATTGCAGACATCCAGGATGTCCTAGGGACATCCAGGGGTAAAATCATCATTTGTCACCCGCCGGCAAGTGGCATTGAGCAACCACAATCGACACTGTTAGTCCTAGATATATGCTTCCAATTCCAAAAATGTTCAAAATAAGATGCAGATTTAAGACATTGAAAGTTTGAAGTAGAATAGTGAAGAAATACGAAAACAACTGGTAAAGAAATACGAAACCTAGCTTTTCATATGTCTCAAAGCTTTTTATATGGCCCGTCCCCTGGATTGCATTTACGAAAAGAATCTCCATTGAAAACAAATACCAGCACCAAAAATTTGAAGCATTTGCGACCCATATTGAAGGAGATATTCGAGTTCAAAATTAGTGGCGACAGTGCGGAAGATGAGATTGGAACCTGTCACCCTTTCAGAGAAACTACATGCTGTCGAAGTAAAAAAAAACAAATTATATGTATATCATTTTCATCGATATTGAAAATAAATGCAAATGTAATGCTATAACGAGCAACAATGAGGTCTGCGGAGTCGGGAGAAAAATGACCGACTCTGACAATTTTAGAACCTCCGACTCCGACTTCGGCTCCTTCATCCCAAAATCAGCCCGACCCCGACTCCGCAAGCACTGGCAGAGTTGCAGACTTTGAGGGAAAATGAGCGACTCCGACTCTTGAAAATTTAAACCATCGACTCCAGACTCCGACTCCTTTACCCCAAAATCAGTCCAACTCCGACTCCACAGCCCTGGTAACAACAAAATGTCCCTCCGTATGAAAAGTTCTGGCACTGAATACAGGATTTTCAAAACATGTATTCATTTCGTTGGAGTCGAATTTTGCAAATATAATCCCCACCCCTAAAGTAAACAGTATAAATAGAAAAAAATGTCTTGAATTTTTTGGTATTGGTTCTTATTATCCGTAAAATGGAAACCAATGTTCGAATTATCTATACATATTGAATTATTTCCCTAATTTTAAATTTTGAAAGTTTTTTGAAATTATTTTTATTTTTCACGGCGATTGAAATATTTTGAATATTTTTGGCTGTTACTGTCAATAAACTATAGATGCAACTTCAAGCTAGATTGTCAGTAAAAGAGATCATGCTATAGTAAATGACAGCAAAAAATTAAAATTACAGATCTATCGAGAATCATAGCACGGACAAATGAATAGTAGTTTCAAATATGTACTTCTCAAACTTCTTAACTTCTCAAAAATATTGGAAAATTTCAAGAGTTAGACTTGCTCAAATGCCATAAATTACAGGACATACTGAAACTTTAATAGCTGATCATTCTAAGTTCAATGCAAAAATGTACAAATACCACAGTTTAACTATTCAAACCATGATCTTTATTGTTACACAACGGAGGTGTCATTGAGCAACACGTATTGGGAATGCGTTACCTTGCATGTTGCCCATTCAATATCTTAAAGTTACACTCTCAGAAATGAATCGCCTATTTCCGAATATTCTTCAACCGCAAGACAGATTTCGTCATTACGACGAAACTTTTCTCGATAGGTCAGAAACTCGTGCTCAAATCTTGCGATTTTCTCGTTAATTTGACGAAAAGTTTTGTCGAAGCACTTTACACGAAGCCACTTCAAGTTCGACGAAAATTTCGTCAGATATGAACAGGCGTTTCTGAGAGTGAAGGGTGCCATTATTGTCCTCTGGGGTGCTATCTTTTCGACCATGGAGGTCACAATAGGTCACTGTGACCTCCCAAAAATTTCTCCTTTCAACAAATTTCGTTTGACAAATTTATCATCATTTGGCTAATTTTGGATTCCCATTCGGCAAATTATCAATCGGTGAAATTTGAAGTTCCATTCCGCAAAATTGACCCTCCCAAAAATTTAAGCTCTTGGTACCCATGCGGAACCCCTTGGATTAAGTCTGGCACTTCTAAGGGCGTTCTGGTAGTCCTAAGGGCGTTACCAGTGGGACAAGTCTCTCTCCCCTAAAGGTTAATATTATGTCACCTGCAGTTTTAACAGTGTACACTCTAAGGAATTTCATACGAAATGAAACTACGAATGATTGCACTAAAATTGCGCTAAAAACCGACTTTGGGAAAAAAAAACAGTCATCAAAAATTGTCAATCACTAAGAGAGTTCATAAATGTCAAAATGGAGCTTCATATTGACCAAAAAACATTTTTACCCCCATTTAAGGCTAGTACCTCATCCATTAATCCAATATACGTGTTTGGTAATATCCGGAATGATAAATTAGTTCGAAATGTCAATACTTACTTCCATTATATATAAATGTATCTCCAAATATCAGCGCAAATAGCTGCAGATATAGTCAATAAAATAACTTAAATTGATGTTTTTCTCCGTTTGCTTGCTCTAGAACTCTTAGAAAAGTAAAGGGTGCGTATACATAGTAATGGTTCTAGCTTTTAAATTATTTGTATTCCTGCTAGGGGTTTTGTAAATGACAGCATACTGTATTGCTTTTGGTTAGTAATTTACTTTCAAGAATTTTTCATATGTATAACTCAATATTGATTATTGTAATTTTTTTTTTTTAATTTTCAAAACGACTCTTTGTTATTGTGAAACCATGGCAATGTTTATCATCGTGTGCTTGGTTATGAATTTTTTATTTTGAGTGTTCAAAAAAGAAAAAACCAAAACCATTTGTTGGTACATTGCTTCCAAAAGAATGCTAGTTAGCTACCTACAATGAATGGTGCTCAATTTTAGTGTAATGTTGAGCAACTTACGCAAGTAAGCGCCCGAATATACTAATTAAAATTAAACATCTTTTGCAGCCCGAAAAGGCACAATCTTTTGTTGCATTATACTTCCAACAAGGTTCCCGTGTTTGCTACATTATAGAAACGTTAATAATTTTATGTATTGAAATTAAAGCAATTAAACATCAAATCTTCTCTTACATGCTCTCCTTAAGGGTAGTCTATCAAAATCTTACCAGCAATCACAAACAGTAAACAATTGATTTCTATGCACTACCAACTGTTTTAGAAAATTTCAACAATTATTACTTATGGGTAAATACGCAGTATAAGTAAAATATTTCGCAAAGATTATACTTTTTAAATTCTTAACTGGTGATTTTTTTTTTTTTTTGTAACGCAAGCGGTGAGGTGCGGTGTATCTAACCCCAACATTATATTTCTTGTGTATGACACAAAATTTGGCAAATTAAAGTACAGAAATTACCAGTGATTTTTGTATTATCTTTACTAATAATAAAGCTGAAAATCTCTTTGTCCGGATCTATCTCTCTCTGTCTGTCAGGATCTCTGTGACGCGCATAGCGCCTAGACCGTTAGGCCGATTTTCATGAAATTTGGCACAAGTTAGTTTGCAGCATGGGGGTGTGCACCTCGAAGCGAATTTTTCGAAAATTTGATGTGGTTATTTTTTCTATTCCAATTTTAAGAACAAAATTATCATAAGATGAACGAGTAAAATACGAAATTATCATAACGTGGAACCGTAACATGGGCACAAGCCAATTGGCGAGAAACGAAATTATCATAACGTGGAACCGTAACATGGGCACAAGCCAATTGGCGAGATACGAAATTGTCATAACGTGGAACCGTAACATTGGTACAAGCCAATTGGCGAGATACGAAATTGTCATAACGTGGAACCGTAACATTGGTACAAGCCAATTGGCGAGATACGAAATTGTCATAACGTGGAACCGTAACATTGGTACAAGCCAATTGGCGAGAAAATTCACCATACATTATTTTTAAATATACAGGCGAACCAAAAGACATTTTAATTTTTCTATTAAGGGCAAAGCCGTGCGGGTACCACTAGTATCATTACATAAATACAACTGACGCAGTAGCAGCATAAGTGACATATTTAAAAGTCCAATTATACAGCGGTGTAAGACATGCCACCTCAATAGTAAAGGGTTAATATGTGTAACTATAATTTATTTATTTACAATGCATAACCAGGAAAGAATCCTTTATCAAGTAAATCTAATATCCATAAAAATATGATTTAAAGAAATAAATTTCAACACTGAACTTAAAAGTATTCCACAAGCTAAAACTGATAAGAAGGAATTTTAACCAACTGAAGTAAAATCCCAGTGAATAACTTTATCATCTGAAAAAGGATACTGAAACTAAATGAAGTAACATTTTCTTCAACCCCCCCCCCCTCAGGCAGCAAACAACAAAATCCTCTCGCATGATTGAGAGTCATCATCAAAAATTCCTCATCTGCAGAAATTTAAAACACCATTAACAAAAATAAACATTTTGCAGCAATCATAATTAAAATAAAAGGAAGCATCTTGAAGACAATTTTCTGATTGTTTACTATGATAAGCTATACATAGTAATATCCGAGTACTGTGAGACGCAAGATCGATACCGAAGGCGGCAACTGGGGATGAAATTCTCGGATTTCTTTTCGGGGAGAAAAGCAGGAGAAATATTTCACTGGTAACTGTAAACGAAGCATTTCATGCCCAAATTTTGCTCGCATCTCTTTTCAACGTTGTTCCCCGAAACCTATTTATACTTTTACGTCTCTAGAAGGCGCTTCGTGGAATAAATTTTGTTGTTTCGCAGAAGAACAGCAGTTTTCTAAATAAACAGTCGCAATTGCAAGTGCTATTTTTTACTATCTCAGTCAAGTTGCTCTACGCGTGTAATATTGTTTTCATCCAACGTGGATTATTTCCATAATACAAAATAGTAATGTCAAGGGCGTGCACGGGGGGGGGGGAGGAGAGGAACACCCGTTGGCCCGAATCTAAAGGTGAAGGGGGCCCGAGATTTTTAATCTGAGGGTGAAATATACTGTAAAACCGTACAACTTTTGACCAGTGTTGCAACTTTAGACCATTGAAGGAATATAAGGAATATGGTAGTATGTGCCATGTAGTAGTCGCTGGAGCAAAGCTAAAGTCTTTAAAAAAATTCAGTAGGTTCGTTTCAGTAGGTTCAGTAGGTGTTGTTCAGCGAAGTTCATGTTGTTTACCTCAAGCTCCAGTGTTATCAGTCTTGTGTCAATATTCATTTGTGTTGGGAGGTTTTTTTTAAAATTTTTGCTTCAGCTCTCAAAGTCTCCTTCGAAACCTATATTTTCCGATTTTATTTTCCGAAGGTAACTTTATTACGTTATTACTTAGGTATCTAGGATGATTTAGCCTTATCGGCGATTTCTGATGTTGCTTTGTTTACTTGTCGTTTCAAAGTAAACAAAATACGGTAATTCGAGTTGCAACTTTAGACCACCCATTTTGACTATCGTTTGTCAATATTTTGTGAACAATTTTGTAATGTCTTGAGCAGTTTTTTAGTTTTCGGGTTTTCTTTGGTTTTAGACATGAATCCAGGGAAAAGAAAAAAGATAGGCAGCCGTTCTTACCTCAACTAATCGCCTAAACTGATGGAAAACGTGAGCCAAGAAATCAGGAGCAACCAAAAATTTCAACAATGAAGGCAAAAAAGGGTAAATTTTAGTGTTGGTCTCATTCCCCCCTATGTCACTTGGTACCAAAAAAAAAAAAAAAATGCGACATTAAAGAAACCTACCCAATCGGGGCAAAATTTGTATCAAGCTTCTGTAAAAAAATGATTAAAAAAAACATTGTAAAAAAATCCAGGAGTAGCTACTAATTGCTTTTCATACTATTTCACGTTCATATTTATATATCTGAATAAAATATTGTATTTTTCACAATTGATTTTATTTAAGAGAACCTAAAATTGACTCAAAAAGTATAAAAAAATTTATGAATCAGAAAAAGTAAATACAAAATTTCTTTTTAAAATTTTTTGCAGTGTACGGGATTGGAACAGAACGGTCTATGCATTGAAAGTTTAGACCGGAGCGGTTTAGCGATACTTATCAAGGAAAATATGATGTGGTCCAAAGTTGTCATCACCATGTGCAAACTTGATACCACTATACAAAAAATTCATCCTCCCTTTGTGTGTAATTAAGCATTTTTTTCGAAGCGTCACTCGACAGCTGAGATGTATAGCAGTCTATGGTTAATTTCTCATCCTTTTTTTGGCAAAAAATAATGAAAATATGAGGAAAAATACACATAAAGTGGTCTAAAGTTGTACGGTTTTACGCTATGTAAAGACGTAGATGAAAACAATATGGAGGGAGCCCAGTAAAAGTCATGTGTGACGGGCCCCAAAATTTCTGTGTGCGCCCCTGCTCAGGAGCACTCCAAACCTCAATTTATGGGAGGGTGAAATTTTGCAATTTGCCGAATGAAACTTCGAATCTTACCGAATGATAAAATATGAGCATACACACATAGATACCAGCATCTAATGAGAAGATACATTAAAGCTTCATTATAAAAAAAATTATAATAAGTTTTCTAATTAAAAGCATTAAAGAATGAATTTTTTTTTTGCTGACTCTGAATTGCCGAATCGTCCAACAGAATTTGCCGTATAAACACATTTTTGGAGGTCACAGTGACCTCCCGTAACCTGTCATCGGAGTAATCCTGACTATGGTAATATTTAAATTGAAATGTTTACCTTTGCGCTGGTAGTAACTCTTGGAAAAGCCGATGCTGTTTGAAATTGAACCATTTCTGAGCACATGCCGACATGTTATTTTCAAGACTGCTTTGGATCAGACCTTGTTTCAAGTACTTGCGAATACGTTATTATAATCACTGGTTGCTACGGCGCATAGATAACTGGTGACAAGTTGAGTAACACTCCACTTTGGGCAAATCTAGCAAGGTAGCTTATTTCTTTAATTTAATATTGAAAAATCGAGAAATTTTACATGTGAACAACTGCATTTTCAAACTTGTCTTGTTTTAAATCTAAGTTAATGAAATCTTCTGCTTTTATAGATTAAAAAAGTCAAACATCAAATCAAGTAACATAGCGGCTCTTACAACCTGGGAGACATCTCCCTCTAGGGAGGCTTACAAGACTTTCAAAGGGGTGTAGAAGAATTTCAAAGGAAAGCGTGAGTGTTTGAGAAAAATAAATAAATAAGGGAAACAATTTTCTTACAACTTTATGATCACCTGTAAATATTTTCAACAAAAATCACCTTTCTTCGTGAATTTTACATCAGTTTTAAGCCGCATATCTATACGAATCTAGATTTTCAGTATTAGCACATATTAAGTCAAAATAGAAGAAATAGAAGAAATTCAAGGGAAGCGTGAGTGTTGAAGAAAAATAAATAAAAAAAGAAAAACAATTTGCTTAACTTTATAATCATCCTTATATATTATTTCTGTAGCCTGATTTTGATTTCTACGCCAGATTTTCCTCAATTTCTGATCGATTTCTTTGATTTACACCTTATTTTAAAGCTTATGGTGCTGGCTACTGACGAAAAATAGACCCACGGTCTAAAAATTGATTTTTGAGCCGAAAAACCTGTTTTAAGGAACCAGAATGAGATTTTCGGTTAAACTTATAACTTTAATTTGCACTATGCCCGACAGAGCTGAATAGCTTGATCGGCAGAGCGTATTCCTCGTAACCAGGATATTGCGCGTTCGGGCCCACGTCCGGACAATCTGCATCAAAAAATTAGAGAACTATCGTGTATTACATGAATACTTAATTAAGTGAATAACAAATATGAGGGAATAGAATAAATGAGTAGGAAACGCACTTTGCTGTTGTGGAAACTTGATGTGGTTTTGTACTAAAGTACCTCTGAATTGTACGTTTTTTTTTTTTTTTTTAACTTTGACTCTGGTAAGAAAATTAAAGCATAATGTAAGTAAAAATATAACAGGTTTAAGATTTCAGACTACAATAGAACTGTTTTTTGTTCAGAAAAAAATAATAAATCGTATATTGAAATATATATGTTCTTCTAATGAGTTTTTGACTCTTTGTACAAATAAAAAAATTACTACCTCAATTTGAAGGGTAATATATATATTTTTTCTTCTTTTTGCAAAAAACCAAATAGCCTATCACATTTTTACTACATTCGAAAAGCTACGCTTAAAAAAGAACTTAGTTCAAAATATTTTGTCTTTTAACCGTGCTGTTAAATGATGAACACGTGCTGCCATCTAAGCCATAACGGTTCAAGCAGCCTGCGATAAAAAATTGTAAAAATTTTCAAAAATAAAAACACTTCTCTTCAATATCTTATCTTACATACTATTATTTCCGTGGATTATTTTTCTGTCAGTATGCGAGATCTTTCTTCTCCTCTTGAAGAAATCCCCCCCCCCATTTAAAAACTTATCAGGCCGGGTAATGACGAAAATAGACTTTCAGTCTAAAAATCAAGTTTTCGGACACGCCCCTTGCTGTTGCAAATCTTTAATGCAGCATGTACTTCTTATGCAATTTTTTTTAAAGCAAAGTTCTAATACAATTTTCCAATTCTTTGTGTCGCTTTTGGCAAGAAAAAAAAAAACCTGCGTTTTCTTTAAAAAAAACAAAAACAAACAAAGCTTAAAAGCACTGGACTTAGTGGTTCGGTTAAATTGATAAGTTTTTTCGGTAAAGCGTTCGGCTATAAACTATCTGAACTTCGGGCTAGCTCGGGCTGTCCAAGAGAATAGCCAATTTACATTAATATTATGCATTACATGTACTCATAACATACAACAGATAACACACGTAATAAAATAAATGCAGTGGGAATGCTACTTGGTGTTGCAAAACGATGGCGCATTTGCTCGGTTGATTGAAGTGTCGTGTTGATAGTCAAAATAATGCTACTTCGAATCCGTGTCAATAAATATATCTTTAATGTTTCTTTTTTTTCTGTCAGATGCTCACATGGGCAGAACTGTATTTGCCACAACCTATTTTTTCACACGCAAAATTACTGCTTTTTCACCAGTCACTCAGCCACACTTTTAATGATATTTATATTTGCATTTAAAATAAGTACAACCAAAAGGTGAGCGATGATCAAGTTATCACAATGTTGCATTTAACGAGGTTTTGTTACTGATGTCTTCAAATTACATGTCATTTCTTGTGCGCTTACTTTTTTCGGTTTTTCTTCATAATATTCTTTCTTTGAAATTTTTAAAGAGCGAAATGCCTTATGACACAATTCAAAGTACAGTGCGGAGTTCCGCACGGGTCGACTAGTCTGGAAATATTTTCTACAAAAATCACCTTTTTTGAGATTTTTACATCAGTTTTAAAACACATATCCCTATGAATCTAGATTTTCAGTATTAGCATACATTAAGTCAAAATATAGCAAGGCATTGAAAGTTAACTAAGGTGCGCTTTGTCACAGTTGCAATCTAATATTAAAAAGCTTGTCCTGGACAAACAGTGGAAGCCCTCCCATTTATATTTTGAAAGTGACTGGCATTATATGCCAACCTCACCAGATCCTAGATTACCTCAAATTAATTTTTATTTTATTATTATTATTTTTTTTTTTGATTTGTCTCTAATAATGTGTTCAAAATAAAATTATATGTAGTAATAGTATCAATTTTTGTGTACGAACTTATCTACATTTTCGTTTAATAATCAGCTTTAGTTTTAAGTTCCGACTTACTACTTAAATTGACCGCACATGGTCAATTTAAGTAGTAAATAGGAGGGATTGTGTTAGAGGAGGGTGTGACACATTAGTGGTCAAAGGGAGGCGCAGAGCCCGAAAAGTTGAGAACCCCCCAAGAAACACATCCTGAAACTTACGGACAAGTTTTCTTCAACGCGGTGTTCGTAACTGATATCACGGTTACAGGTTTGCAACCAAAATGGCGGAAGAGTCAGCTCTCCTAATAAAGTAACCAAGATTTGAAATAGAGTCGTTTTGAGTCCAGACCGACTTTTCTGACATTTTGGTTTCAAAAGAGCTTTGGAGCCAGTTTTCTTTTAAGTATTTTAAAATGAGGATTAATTTATCAAAAAGGAACATATCCATTTTCCAAAAATGTTCAGGAGGTGGAAAAAACGAACTAGGGTAACAGGAAAATAGTTTTATCATGTTTTCAAAAGCATCAAAAATTATGGCCCAGAGTAAGAAATTTTTGTATAAAAAAAACTAAGAGACATCACCATTTTAATTTTGGATATTTGCCCTTTTGAATGAAAACCTGAATGTTGAGAGTTCCAATTCCCTCAAACCCCAAATATTTCATTACCTCATGTTCTCACATCGAAGTACTTGAACTTAAAACTAAGGGATCAAGTTTTGAACATGTGTTCTTTTAAATCAAAAAGTTTTCGTACAACGGATACATTCAGGATATGTCCCCTTTTGTTCAAAATGATAATAGTAGAGGACGGATTTGCTACCTTTTGATCAAAATGTCAAACTTTACTCTTAAAAATCTAGGATTTGCTCCGTTTGGGCTTTTTAAGAGTAAGGGATTCGATTAAAATCATTTGAAAGATTTTTAAAAATGCCATAAAATGATTGTTGCTAAAAAGTGGATGCGTTCCCTTTTTTATAAATTACTCCTCAGATACATTATTACAGTCGCTGGTTGCTACGTCGTAAAAATAAGTAATGTGAAATTGAGTAAAAGACCCTTTGAACAAATTTAACAAGAGAATTAATTTCGTAAATTAAACAGTCGCTTATCGGGGAATGTGTGCTATAAGGAACAACTGGCTTTCCATACTTCACTTGCTTTTAATTTCAATGAAATGGTCATAAAAATGAGTGCTGAGAAGTAGAGTAAAACGCCACTGGGGGGGGGGGGTGAGCAAATTTAGCAATAGAATTAATTTTTAAAATAGTAGCTTATAAGATGCTTGCTGAGAAGAACACTTGACTTTTCATACCTCACTTACCCTAAATTTCAATGAAATCGTTGTAAAAATAGGTTTTGAGAAGTTGAGTAAAACGCCACTTTGAGCAAATCTAACAAGAGGTTTCTCAAATTTGATAATAACTTGATGGGAAATGTTTTCTGTAAATAACAATTTGATTTTCGTAACTCACTAAATGTCAGAATTACTGGAATATTCTTTTAAGCATCAAGCAAGAAGCATCTGAAGTTTAATTACCAATTTTCTTCTACTCGTTTTTGGTACATATTCTAGTGTTATTACACTTTCTCTTTTAGAATTGATACGCGGGATGAATCGGTTTCCTTGTTATAGTGGCCTTAGTTTTGAACGAATAGAAAAACCGTCTTACAACAACTCAAATCGTTCGCAAAGTCGAATGGGGGAAAAAAAACTGGTGGATTAAAGCTGTTAGTTAAAAGTTTTCAATTAAAAAATCTACGAAAGTGTTAAAAACGTGACATATTAAGCTCTGAAAACTAGGTATCTCTCAAGGACGGATACAAGGGAGGGGCGATGTTTAGACAAAACTTCAAGATCATTTTGGAATACATACGTTGGAGGCTGTTCAACAAGTTATGGAACTAATTTTCCGGAGCGAAACCACGCATCGGAATGTTAATTTCTGTTACAATGAAAAATGTCTATTATCTCTATTAACAAAAGCTACCGATAGTTGGCGCGTACAGACCCATCATGTTCCTGAGTATCACGTGATTGAATTGAGGCCTGTTGACGGGCGCCTACAAGACGCAGCTAGTGGTTAAAGTGAAAGCGTCATTGAACAAAGTTATGCGATTAAAGTTTGCTTTCTCCTGCAAAAATCAGCATCGGAGATCTTTGATATGATACGTGAAGTTTTCAACGATGAAGCAATGTTTAGAGTCAGTACTTTTTGCTGGCATAAGGCTTTTAAGCGAAGGCAGGCAAAATATGGATGAAATTGAACGTGAGGGACAACCTTCAACGTCCATCACAGAGACAATGATTAACACTACTACCATTATCATCAAGGGGAATCACAGAATTATTTTACATCAGTGATTTCTGGCTGTTTCTTCAACTTAAGAAACCATTACGAGGAAAATATTTTGAAGGCAACAAAACATGTCTAAACTCTGCGGGGGCGGTTTTGAAAAAGCTCTCACAAACGTAACGTTCAGAAGTTTTTAAAAAGTGGATATAACGTTGGAATAAATGCATTTAGTGCCGCAGTAGTTACTCTTTAAAAAAAAAAAAAAAGAACATGTGAACTATGACGATTAAAGTTGTTCTGCATTTTTTTTTTTATAAATTACTTATTGAACAGCCCCCGTTGATAGTAAAAAGCCTATTACTGATGAGTTCAAGCATTGTATGCATAATTTAACAAAAACTTATTACAGAAAACCCGACGGTTTTTATGTGGTTTTACTACTCTTCAAATCGGATGTAACACAATCAATTTAGGTGCCTCAAAACAAATTCGCTTCCAAACAACTCGAACAATTATGGTGATCTCTCGAATGCGATCCTAAGTTAAGCCATGTATAACAATGAAACTTCGATAAGTTGAAGTTGCAGGAAAAACGAAAAAAAATCTAGTTATCGAAAATTCGGCTTCTTGAAAATGAAAAAAAAAAAAGCTATAGATTAAAATAAAATACTACCACTGAAACTCATTAAAGTAATTTATGATTTGAGTCAAAGCAAAACAGTGTTGGAATAATGTATCAAAGATAATGTATGTTTGACATTATTATTCTACACATAATGATAAATATATGAATTCAAGAGTTTGAGAGTTTACAATGCTAATTACTGTTTTTACGCAGAATATAACAATTTTTGCTTCCCAAAAAAATATAAAAATTTATTTAAAAAAAACTGTAATCAAACATTGCTTTTGAGCATAAGTTTGTTTTTTCATTAAATAGTCCTCGGACACTTTTAATGTATCAAAGAGGTAGTCGGGAACATTCGAACGGGGTTCTGTGAAAAAGTGCAATACATCTTTTGCTCATCTTTCACCGTCAATCGAACGTTTCGATTTTTTAAAATTGTTGAAATGAAAGTGTACTTAGAAGCACACCAAACTTTGATGCAATTTTCTTCTGGGCTACGCTAGAACCGAATAGACCGTCTACTTGCAAGCTTAAAATTTTGAGCTTTCTCTTAGCCATGTTTGAAGTTGTATCCTCACGTTCAGAATCAAAGAAACGGCACGACGAACACTCATTTTCTATAAAAGCAAAATAAAGAAGGCAGTCTTGGACGGTTGCAACTTCGAAGACTTCCACACAATCCCCCCTTTCGTCGAGCTCCCCCTCCCCTCAAACTTTTCCACTAAAAGTCGCCGCCGCCTCTAATTTCATTTCATTTCATTTTCGGTACTGCGCTACATCATAGCTTTCGTTTCCGTTATGTGCAGGTTTTTCTTTTCCACGAAAAGAAATAAAGCAAGCAATAATTTAATACAAAAAGAAGAAAAAGAATTTGCCGAATTGTTGACAAATTATCGGTTTCAGAAATTTATTCGTTCTTGAACGCATTTTGATTCAGTGCAATGGCACAGATTTCTTTCTTTTTGTTCATAATAATTCGTGGGCAAAAAAAAAAAAAGTCAACTTATGGAGTTAGGGGCCATTCATTAATTAATTAAGGGTCCCGGGGGGAAAGGGGTTGGAAAATTCTCTACTCAGTAACTCAGTAGCGTGCGTACCTAGGGGATCTGGCGCCCCTGGTTAACTTAAGAACCCCCCCCCCCCCAGCGTCGTCCCAATGGAAGTCACCGGAGGTCATTTGGGGGAACATTTTACTAATTGACTCGACAAATTAGGAGACAGTATTGCAACTTTCATATTCTTACTTTCAATTTTTAAATTGTTTTCAATGATGCTCAATGTTCCTTCGCAGAAGATGTTATGTGTATGCTTGAATTTTTTCATTCGGTAAAATTGGGATTTCATTCGGCGTATTCAGAACTCTCCCCTTCCGAAAAATTCTAGTTCTCCTCCACCACTTCACATAAATTCAATGAAACCAATAATATTTGCAGTATATTAATAAATATAAATAATGTACGTTCTTGGACTAATTGATAATAAACATTTTTCAGTTCCATTTATAGCAATTTGTTTATTATTATTTAAAAAAAAAACTTCAACTTTAATAGAATTTGTTTCAAACCAGTAGGAGAATGTACAATAAACATAACTCACACATTCACTAAATTAAAGAAAGAAATCTTTAAAAAAAAATTAAACATCAAAGCATTTGAAATATTCTATTATAATTAGGAAAGCAAAGCGAATACAAAAAAACATTGCTAATCTGAAATTGAAAAAAAAAAAAAAAAAAACACGACCGTTTACATACAGGCAAAATAAAAGAACTACAGTGGTGGTCAGAATTATAAGGACACACAGAAAATTGCACGGTAAAAAAATATTTCTGAAATATATCAATGATCTTGATACACAAAATGCCTTGTTATGTTAGAAATCATTGTGGAATGCAGAAGATCTGAAAATACAAAATATAAATGTTTTACCGTGATAATAAAAAATGTCATTGTTAAAAAACACGACCGTTTACATACAGGCAAAATAAAAGAACTACAGTGGTGGTCAGAATTATAAGGACACACAGAAAATTGCACGGTAAAAAAATATTTCTGAAATATATCAATGATCTTGATACACAAAATGCCTTGTTATGTTAGAAATCATTGTGGAATGCAGAAGATCTGAAAATACAAAATATAAATGTTTTACCGTGATAATAAAAAATGTCATTGTTAAAACTGGATAATATTATAAGGACAACAAGCCCTGAAAACCCCTAGTAATCAATGATATCGCCCTTTTTTTTTCAGTCACTTTTTCAGTCTTGATTGTATGGAAGTTGAAGAACGTTCTTGGAAAATTTTCTCCTGACTTTTTCGATGGAGAAAATGAGTTCTTGCTTGTTTTGATATTGAATACCATTTTTTCATACTTTGGATGCCAGAATGCCTCACAGTTTCCATAAATGTTCATTCGGATCAGTAAGCTTATGTCGAGCCTTTAGTTCAGCCAGTACAGTATTATTTTAAAAATAAGCACAAAGAAATTATTTTGAGGTTTGAGAAACATGTACTTAGGCATTATCCTGCTGGAACAAATTGTTTAATATCGTAATTAACGGTGTTTTTTGTTAAAAAAAATATTACTCAGCACATTAACATTACTTTCAGAATTCATTCTGTCCTTCACAAAAAAGGGTACAGTTTCCGTCAGTTGCGAAACTTCCTTAGACCATTACTGAGCCACCTCCAAATGAATGCTTTGAGATTTGTTTTTTCCTTTACAAAGATCGTACCAGAAATAGCAAAAACCATCTAGTTCATCCTAATTAAACTTTTTCTCATCAGAAAAGATTACAGTATCCCACTTTTTATCCATAACAACGCATTTTTAGCACGCTAAACCCTTGGTCTCTTATGATTTTTTTAAGAGTAGGTCGTGAAATTAGTTTCACATCATGAAACTTTTTCTCTTTTTCTAAAACATGTCGATGTAGTTCGAGAACTGCATCGTAACTTGAATTCGTATCTAATATCTCCTGATGCTTGTTTTTTGGAACCATCTCGTCTTATTATCATGTGTTTCATACGCACAGAAACAGAAGATTTCCTACCTATTCGTTTTTGTGGTCTATATTTGCCGATATTTTTAAAAAAACTCTAGAAGAACAATCTCTGTCCATTCAGATTTGTTGTTATTTGTCGGACAGTGAGTCGTGAAGTGTTTTAATCAACCACTTTACTTTTCTCTAATTCTTCAAGTTCAAACCTAGCAGTATGACTAAAAATAGAATGTGACGTCCTCAATCGCTCACTAAGCAAGTATATCGTTATTTAGTGCAAGCGTTCAGAACAAAAAGCAAGCAAATTTCGCTTTTTAGAACACAAATCTAATTGTCCTCATAATTTTGTCCATAATACAGGGATGTCTAAATTCAAACTTCATTCTTTGAATGCGAAATTCGTATCTATTTCCAATAAAAGTAATTTAAAATGTTTCTTTTACCATCAGTTTCCAGTCATAAAATATTCATAACTTTCCAACCAAATGCAGTCAAGATTCAGTTGATTTTTCTTTTATCCTTATAATTATTCGCTAATTATGGCCTCCCAATATTTTGTTCAAATAAGACTTTTTATGCTTACATTATTTATTGCAATAAGAATAAATACTTAGCATAGGAAAAACTATATACTTCAAGCTATAGACGACAAAAAAAAAAAAAAAAAAGGAATTATCCGGCATAAAACGCCTTCCACCAACGCTCCCTGTGGTATGCAAATTATGTGTTATAAGTCTTTAGCTAGCTCAATGAATCAGAATAGAATTTCAAGTCACGAGTGACCCCCCCCCCACCCTTTTTTAAGAATTAAGAATTGTTTTATTCCTCCACCCCCTTTAGCCTTTTTTCTTCAGACTTTTTACTTCCTTTTACAAAAAAGGAAGTATTGTATTCGCGAAAAAAATTTCACTCAAAAATCGACCTTAATTTCCATTTTACTCACTCCCAAATGAATACTGGTTTTTTTTTTTTTTTTTCGACTCGACTAGACGTGGATAAGTGCCTAAGAACGTATAGACACGCGAAATATCCGTAATGACGATTCCCGAGTTAATTACAACGAATTTTCTCGTGACGTCTGTATGTACGTATGTATGTATGTATGTATGTGCGTATGTATGTCGCATTACTCAAGAACGGTAAGTCCTAGAAAGTTGAAATTTGGTACGTAGACTCCTAGTGGGATCTAGTTGTGCACTTCCCCTTTTGGTTGCATTCAGGTGTTTCTAAAGGGGTCTTTTGCCCCTTTTTGGGGGGAAATCATTGTTAATTTTGATGTAAACTCAAGTGGTGTTATAATTTTGTATTTTGTAGCCAACTTGGCGACAAATTCGGCGGTTTTTTTTTTAAAATCTGTTTCAATTTGGCCACTGTTGGTGATATTTAGAGAGTAAACTATTGAATCACATTAAAAATTCCAGTAATGGGGAAATGACATTAAATTGGAGTGAAAGAAAGTCATGTGATGCACACATCAGTTCGTTTTATTTTTATTTTATCTTTTTGAAGCATTTTTCTACTAATATGATAATTTTTTTTAATTAAATTTTAAAAGAAAGTGATTTCTTCTTTTTTTTCTTTCTTTTTATAATCAGTCAAAATGCCGCCCCCTAGCTGCTGCGCCCCTGGCGAGAGCCACTCCAGCCAACCCCTTGTTACGCTACTGATGTTCTCCGAAGCTCTACAAACTGAATTTGAGACAATCTTAGATGATATTAGATGGTGTTTGGAGGCTCTCTCCTGGAAAGTTTTGATGACTTAAAGGTAAGAGATGGAGTTTAATACACTCCTACGGGATGTTTTAGAAATGTGTTAGCACCGCAAAAAAAAAAATAATAATAATAAAAAAAAAAGCGTAATTTGAGACGATCTTTCATGATGCTACTGTACAGAGGTGAGGGAATTTAAAAAGAAAATCTGAAATCCATCGCCCCCTCCTTGAATACTTTCTTAACCCGTCTTTGGTATCACTTTATAAATTACAAAACTAGTATCCCAATTTTAAAAAAACATATAAATATATCAAAAAAAAAAACAAAAAAAAACAATCGCATTGAAATTAGGAAAACTGGTAACTAAATCACTTTGCCAGGAAGGCTAATTTGCTATGCATCATGATTTATGGAAAGTTTTCTACATTTTGAAGATTCTGCTTAGTTTGATTAATGATTAAAATTCCATACCTTTTTTTCTATGAAGTCTAACATTCGCTTTTATATTTTCCATAATCGTGTTCTTGTGTTTAGAAAATCTGTCACTTTTTGCAACAATTTCGAAGATTTTTGGAAAGTTATCAGCTACCAAGTATTTCTAACGGTTTTCCAAAAAACATTTTCTGCCGTGCTTTGAATCGCATTAGCATTTCTTTTTGCAGTTTATGTATTTATTTTTATGTTTTCAGTAGGGGGGACCTCAAACGGAGCATGGAGCAGGAGTGCTTATAAATTGAAGATACAGGTTTTATCAAGAAGCTGATATAGAGTTCACGCATTTTTTTTTTCTTTTTCTTTTTTTTTAATAAAGAAGATTTTTTTTTAAATGTAAACTGAGTCTATATGGAGGAACTTGAAGAAGAGACTTGGAGACTTGGAGAAAAATGAAGGGCCACTTTAACCATATTACATTTTCGTTATACTTCTGGTCTAGAAAATGCCAGGAAAATGGGACTTTTGTGTTCCAGGAGTGTGACATTTTACTTGCAAAGAGCCTGTTACCAGAAATGTGTTTAAAGTTAAAAATTTCGTTTTTAAATTTTTATATTACACATAAAACAGAGAGAAAGTTTTTTCCAGGACAGGTATTCATTCATTTTTTTTTCAATTAAAAATATATAAATTAAACATATAAAAAACATTTAATCAGAAAAATATTCTATGCTATTTATTATCACATTGCTACATTATATGGAGCAAATTGAAAATTTTCCACTTTAATTGGAAGTAGTACTTCCAAAAATTAAAGGTAATATTTCAATTCGAGTTCTCTTATAAAATCTGGTGGAGTGTGACTTTCAAATTTAATTTGCAGTTTGTTTATGCTGAAAAATTGTACATAACTTATCTTATCTACTTCACTTCAAACCATATTCCCCTATACACGTTGGTAAGAAAAGAAAAAATAATCCAAACGGCTACATGCTGTGAAACATTAATTTATCGTGAAGCCGAAACATTTAATTTTATGTAGTACAGTGAAACCTGTGTAAGTTGACCATTTGCGGTGCACTTTTTAGTGGTCAACTTAAACAGGTGGTCAACTTACAGAAGTTGAATTATATGACATAGATCTAATTTTGTGCCTGAAAATAGCGGTCAACTTAGACAGGTGGTCAACTTACAAGGGTGGTCAACTTTACAGGTTTTACTGCAGCAGGATCATTCAATCTAGTAAAGAAATAAGATCAAGCTTTTTCCAAATAATTTTTAAATTAACCTAATTGCAAAAGCTTAAATAATTAGGTTAACATATTTGCTTCAAATACACATTAAATGTAAAAAATAATAAAAGAGCACGTGTCTAATATTATACAGTAGTGAGATTTTTTTGAACAAAGAGGCACAAAGCTGTTCCAACTTTGGCGAGTGTTGAAAAGTTCATCCTATCTTCAAATAATTGTTCAAAAAGTAAGCAGATCCGTCATTTGGGCAATCAGGGGGGAGGTCAGTTGACACCCCCCCCCTTTCCTGGGTTTGAAAAACGCAATATAATTAATGAATTTTTGGTAGTATTTTCATGCTTTTCCCCCCTATAAATTGCATCGAATTCATACCCTTTTGTCCCCCACCCAAGGAAAATTCTGAAATGACGGGCCTGGTAGTAAAGAAATTCAAAAGGTGTCAAGATAGCAAATGCATATGTTGGTTCGTGTGTTTTTCTGCCTTGTGCAGAGGGGTTCAGGTGTTCGATTCCACGGTCTTGCAGCACATGCATGCAATCTGCTGTCCATTTTAATTCTTTGCACAGGATTATTAAGTTTTTTTTACCAATGGCAATGTTGCAGTGAGTTTTTCAATACAGTGAAACCTGTGTAAGTTGACCACTTGCGGTGCAGTACTTAGGTGGTCAACTTAGACAGGTGGTCAACTTATAAAGGGGGTAATGATTTTTTTTTTTTTTTTTGGAATTCTTGCACCATGACACCTTTTGTAATTCTTGCAATTGACACCTACTCTTTCTGTTTAACTCACTTTCATTGTTTAGCATTACTTTGAAACAATAACTTAAGATGTTATTCACATATTTTTAGAGATTATTTTCCCAGAATGACGTATAATGTGTCGTGCAAATTTAAAATTTCAGTAAATTGATCAAAAAAAAAAGCCTTATTATTTATGAAAAGTTACTCATTTTATATTAATAGTTCCTAAAAATTTATAGCTAATCAAAAATTACAAATTTTTCGCTTAACAACAGAAGAAAAACAAGTTTGGGGAATAAAAGGGTTCTTAGTAGTTTTCCCATGTGGTTAAACTCAAAAGCAGGCTTAGTTATGCTGCTGTTTCATTTAGTTGGTAAAATGCTGGTCTGGCATCAGAAATATTCTTGGAAAGCTTAAAATAATAATAGTAATTAAAAAAAATAATTTGCTGAATAAAATTTTAAAAAATAAACCAAGTGGTCAACTTACAAAGGGTTTTTTTCAATACTCCAATCCAAACTTGGTGTTCATTAGTGGTCAAGATAGACAGGTGGTCAAGATAGAGAGGTGGTCAAGTTAAAGAGGTTTTCCTTCATTATATAAGATATTACTAATTCCGTTCCTGACAAAAGCGGCCAATATAGACAGGTGGTCAACTTACAAAGGTGGTCAACTTTACAGGTTTTACTGTACTATTAAACTAAGAGCTAATGGTATACTAGAATCATTTTGCTGAGCCCCATGTTGCCGACCGACCCCAAGTCCAAACAAGATAGGTTGGTAACAGCATGAAATACAACGTTCGTATAGCACAAATTAGCAATTGATATTTCATAATAAGTTCTGAAACATTCATTTATTTACTTATCATTCATTAAACTATTCACACAATTATTTAATCATTCATTAAGTTATTCATATATTAATTGTTTCATTTATTAGTTCATTCAGTCGTGTATTCACTAACATATAGTTTTTTAAAGGAGAATATTTTAATCAAGGATTAATGCATGAAAAAATTAATGAATGAATGCAAATGAATGATGAGTGATGACGTAACTAAATAAATGGGTGAACAAACTAGTGAATAATGAGTGATCGCAATTCCTGCATTCGATTGCTAATTTGTACTTGATGAGCATTTTATTTCATACTGTTACTTCGTTGTACAAAGTTTTTTTACTCATTTCAATTTAAGTTGAATCTTGAAAATAATGTAAAGGAATCATGACGACAGTCTTCTTAAATTGTTTTATCTGTTTAGGAGTGTTATATCATATTATCATTGACGAAGAAATGCGTTATAACTGACTATTTTTCATGTACAACAAACACACAAGAAGATTCAAAAATATACTGCAACATTTGTTTTCAATACAATTAACTTTTCAATCTAAATTTGAATGCGAAAATAAAATACTATTTTTAAATAGTACAACAGATAACTCGACTGTTCTAAGCTTTTAAAATACTTAAAATCTATAATAATAATAATAATATTAATAATAATAATTACAATAATAAGGTTTAAACTTTTTATTTTCTGTAATAAAATATAAAGTTACAGACTATAACTAAATTTGAAATGAAGTGTCTCTGAAATACCTAAAAGGTAAACTAATTATTTCTAATATCTCAGCCCTTAGGCCTTTCTGATACTTCTTGAAAATAGCTTTCTATTTTCAAAATACATCAAAAGCATTTTGAGAACTCTTACAATAGAAAGTCAAACACAGAATTTTCTTTACTATATCTTGAAATATTTTCCATCACTCAATGGATGCATTTTTCCTTAAATAAGTTAACGTTTCTTTTTGTCTTTATTTAATCCCACACTATACTTTTTTAAAAAATCGTATCTCATATTCCATTTATAGAATATTTAAGTATAAATTCTACTTTAAAATTCATGGGTTCTATTTCAGAAAGCTATGCATCTATCAATTCTTTTTTCAGTACTTATTTAGTTTCCAAATCAGTTGTTTTAATGTCCTTTTCAAAGTGGAATCAAGCAGGCCATTATGGTTATTTATGTTTTCCGAAAGGGACAAAAAGAACCAAGAAGGGGAAGGAACAAAGTATTTCTTATTCAACTGGAAGAACTTATAAATTCTTTTGTCGGAAAAAAATATAATTCGCTGAAAAGGCCATTTGTGACAAAACATACGCAGCCGAAATAAGGAAGATTATAATAAGAAGTGTTTTTATAGAAATTTGTGCATGGTGCTTGACACGAGAGTATTGTAATCTGTTTGAATATGACATTTTGTGTTTATCGGTGATTCTGCACATTTTTTTTTTCTTTTTGAATTGCAAAATTTTCAATTTTGCAACTTCTCACAAAAGGTTAAGTTTGGTATTTTTTTGAAAGACAAGAGATGTATTTTTGTTAAACTGTAAAATATCATTATTTATTTTAGAGAGATTGAGGGTTAAATTTTGTAAATTTGGCAAAAAGTGTCATTATGCAATTTTTCTCCTTAGTTTTATTCTATTTTGATTCATGAATCAATTGATTTATGGATACTTCATTAAGTTTATACTCTAAAATTAAAATACATAAAGCTGCTAAAAATGCTAAAGTATTAAACAATTTTAAAAACACTCATGAACTATTTTTTCTGATAATTTTTGATTTAACTAAGGGAATAAAACACCTAAAGTTTAAAGAAAATTGACTTTAAAAAAGTCAATCATCCAAAATATTAGAAATAATGCACTTACCATCACTATATCTTTTGTTTGTCGTGTATATAACTTTTGCGCTTCATGGTAATGACATTTTAACGGATTTCCCCTGACAAGGCATAACATTTGTCTACCTTAGTTAACAAAGGTTACCTAAATATAAGCATAAAAAGAACGAAATTGTACAATAATGCTAAAAGTTATTTATTGTGTGTAAGGGTGCACTGTTAAAAATTCAGGAAGATTTTCTGGTAATTGTTACTGTAAAATGGCGGACATAAGCATCGCTTATTTTTACGGTAATTTATACCGGAGAAAAAAGCGATCCCAGCGCCAATTGGCTGCTGTGGCCTACCGAGGAAACCGTAAAATTTTACAGTAACATTTGATTTTTACGGTAATAGTTACTGGCAACATGGATGCCAGTAACAATTACCGTAAATTTTCCGGAAAATTTTTAACAGTGTGGTAATGACAGTCATATTATTTTTTCTATTTACTTTGATACCAATGATATCTTATCATTAAGCATGGAAATATTCACACATAAAATTCTTATGATGGTTGCTACTGAAAGCTATTTTAACTTCTAGTTGCACCTAGTAAAATTCTGGCGACTTTAGCATACTTCAAGAACAGTAAGCGTTTATTTTATAAGATACATTTTAGCTTTTTTTTCTGCTGTTAGGTGGACCATTAAAGAAAGAAATTCTGACTAATGAGAGTGAAAGGTAATGAAATTTTAGTACTAATATTAAGCCTCCACATAAATAAGTTATTTATCACCGTTAAATTCCGGATATATTTTTATTTAGTAGGTTGCAAACAAATAAGAATACTGAAATGGGAAACAATTTTCTGAGGTTGCTATAAGCCTGGATCAAGATATATTACATTTCTCTTGAGAATTGTCTATAAGTGTCCGTAAATGTATGAAATTTGTTATTTTACATAACCACGAGGTATTTCATTAAATAATTAGACAGGTCTGTTAAAGTATATAAAGTTACTGAATTCTACGATTTAACTAAATACTTCATTGGATAACGATTACTTGATCGTTAAAGGTTCTCGAAAGTTTTTTGAATAGGCTCTAGCTACTTATAGTCTGTTTTGAACCGCCTATAGCTGCTTTGCATGACGTGTGGGTGTGTACGCTTCATTCCGTTGCTTTTAGACGCTGAATTTAGACGGTGTATTTGTTTCTCTTGTTAGCAATAATTTATTTTTTACTAACATGATTTTATCACGTAAACTTCCGCAATAAGAATTATTATTATTATTTTTTTTAATTATGGCTATTTATGATAACTTTGTAATTATTCATATTTCTTTTTAACGGTCTAACATTAGTTGTTTCACTGAATAGCTAGGTAAAGCGTGAAACTATTCGCTAATTATGTACTACTTAACTGTCTATGTATTTCATGAAATGCCTTGTTATTCTATAAAGTAACTGAATTATACACTTTAACAGTAACACATATATATATATATATATATATATATATATATATATATATATATATATATATATATATATATATATATATATATATATATATATATATATATATATATATATATATATATATATATATATATATATATATATATATATATTAGGGTGGTCCTTATTTATATGGGAAATTTTTTTTTCGGAATTCAGCAAGTGACGCCCCCTAGTTTTGTGACACTATAATAAAAAGTAATCGGTGCAAAATTTGAACTCGATCCGTCAATAATAACACGTGCCCCTAGGACGTTGAACTTTAACGCTTTTGATAATTTTCTCACAAATCTTCTAGTTTTTACTTCAGACCCCGTACATCGTTTCTCCTAGGTTTGCAAAATATTTTTACAGCGAGGTAGCACTAAAATTAATCTTTTTAATTATTTCATATCATCTAAAGATTTTACATTGAATAAGAATGTAACAGTGCTTTAGAAACTTTTCCTTAATCGTACGCTTTTCTCAATGTATCTCAATCGTGTGCATTTTTTTCCCGATAGTCTTGGACTATCTGTAAAATACTAAATTGCTTTTGTGACTCATATTTGATAAATTGATTGTGATATTCTTCGATTAATTGTGCTCCTCTTTCAGTTGTATCATTCACAACTTTCAGCACTTTAACGATATCTCTTCACTTTAAATAGCTTCCTTCACTTTGCCATGAATCAGGATCAAGTAGGAAAACACCTTTTTGTGTTTGTAATTTATCAAACAGTTTTATTTATTTGAAATTGATTGTATTAAGAGGAAGATCTTTACTAAGAAAGTATTCCAAATCATCTACTGTTATCTGAAATTTTTTATATAGTCATCAGACACGTCTTCCTTTTCAGCAAGCACTTTTTTTTTTTTGGAGTAGTCTTTTCCTATCTTCAAACTTAATTCCTTCATCTAATACGGACAAAGCTACTAGTTCATACCCTAAATACCGTAAGTGATTTATGAATTTTCCAATCACTGGTTTTGCTGCATGTTTGTCATTATTTTGTACGCTGCTAGTTTTTTAGACAGTCACATTATATTGTTTTAAAGGACCTAGATTGGGTTGCTACGAAAAACCATATCTTCATACAAAATTTATCTGTAAAACAGCATTTACGGGCATTCTCTTCATGTAAGGCCAATTTAAATTGTTTCTTAAATATATAAATATTCAAACAATAAATTCCTTTTGCACCCATCTGGCTCAGGGATAAGCTCCAAGTTGCCGAAAACATATCCCTGTAGCAGGGACGACTTCACCAAGAAATACGTATTATTAACAAGTTATGAGAATTCTCTGTAATCTTTCTCACTTCCGCTTTCCACGAACAATAACATGTCATCAACTTCGTCTTTTAGAATTTAAGCGGTATGTGTACTTGATTGAAATGTTATAAGTTCTGAACGGTACGATTGATCATAAGGTCATTTGGATTTAAATTTACTGCATCTACATAGGCTGTTAATAAATGAACATCATCTTTGTCCATAATATGGCATTTGTCTAACATTGATGAAATGCGAGCAGATATCAATAGTTGTCAAGCCTTTTTGCGTTGTGGTAGACTAGATATATAAAAAAGGTTCAACAGGTTAGAACAGATAGCCATTTCGGTTTCTAAATCGTGTGAATTGCAAGAAGAATTTGATGGTAATATAGGACTATGTGTTGAAATAGAGAAGACAACTTAAAGTATAGATTTTTACATTATTCCGATTTGGAATTTTTCAAAATTTATGTTTTAAGAATGCATAAACATTTAAGTATATTTATAACTAAAGAAAACTGAATTAAAATATAATTGCCATTACTTACATTTATAACATTGAAACCTAGCGACTCTATTTGCCACCCTCATTACATACACAGAAAATGTTCTAAATCAACACCCCCAAAGCCTGGGGGAGGCAATTTGTTGTTAACAAAGAAAATTCATTAATGGCCTGTAGAATCCTCTGTGTCCATCTTGGTGGAAAGAAATATTCCCCTGCCGCTTGGTTTGAAACGAGCGTGAATAGTGGTATGTCTGTCCCAAAGCCATTAGTGTACAATGTACATGTACCCTCTGTAATATGCAAAATTTTACAGAATGAAAGTGAGAGAATGGTTGGGTCTGGAAGTAGCAGCATCTATTGAGGTTCAAAATTACTTTAAATATGAAACGTAAGAATATTTTTACACAAAAATGAGAAAATCCGCAATTATTTCTTCGAAACTCAAAAAAGGGGGCTCTAGGGTCACGGGTTAATATTCACGGATTGACTTAAAATTTTGCATGGATCAATTATTTGTATAATGGAACAAATTGAGGGGGCGTTGCGTAAAATATCTACTACTTCAAAAATAAGGACCACCCTAATATATATATGATTTTTGTTTAAAAATTTTTATATTTAGGAAACAATTTAAATTGACCTTACATGAAAAGAAAGCCCTTCAATGTTGTTTTACAAAGCTGTTTTACAATTAAATGCTGTATGAAGATATGGTTTTTCGCCGCAAACCAATCGAGGCTTTTTTGAAGAATATAATATGTCCGAAAAACTAGCAGCGTACAAAATGACGACAAACATGCAGCAGAAGCAGTGATTGTAAAATTTATAAATCACTTATAGTATTTAGGGGATAAACTAGTAGCTTTGTCCGTATTGGATGAAGGAATTAACTTTGAAGGTAGGAAAAGACTAGTCCAAAAAATGCTTGTGATAAGGAAGACGTGTCTGATGACTGTTTAACAAATTTCAGATAACTGTAGATGATTTGGAATACTTTCTTGGTAAAGATCTTCCTCTTCATAGAAACAATTACGAGTCAATAAAACTGTTTGATAAGTTAAAAATACTAAAAGATTTTTTTCAATTTGATCCTGATTCACGGCAAAATGAAGGAAACTTTTTAAAGGGAAGAAAGATCGTTAAAATACTGAAAATTGTGAATGATACAACTGAAAGAGGAGCACAATATTAATCGAAGAATTTCGCAGCTAATTTACCGAATATGAGTCACAAAAACAATTTATTTTACAGACCGTCCAAGACTATCGGAAAAAAAATACACACTATCGAGATACATTGGGAAAAGCGTACGATTAAGGAAAGTTTCTAAAGCATTATTTCATTCTTATTCAACGTAAAATTTTTAGATGATGTAAACTAATTATAAAGATTATTTTTAGTGCTACCTCACTGTAAAAATATTTTGCAAACCTAGGAGAAACGATGTACTGAGTACGAAGTAAAATTTCGAAGATTTGTGGGAAAATTATCAAAAGTGTTAAAGTTCAACGGCCTAGGGGCACGTGTTATTATTGACCGATCGAGTTCAAATTTTGCACACGTTACTTTTTATTATAGTGTCACAAAACTAGGGGGCGTCACTTGTTGAATTCCGAAATTTTTTTTCCCATATAAATAAGGACCACCCTAATATATATATATATATATATATATATATATATATATATATATATATATATATATATATATATATATATATATATATATATATATATATATATATATAATGTGTCATGTATTAACATACATGATGGAACTCTGCTTTTCAATGCAAATAAACCCAAAATACTCAGGAGCTTCTACATTAATTAATATTTCTTCCAGCAAAATATTCTTTTATAAAAAATCTTTACTGTGTAGTCCTTAAATTAAATTGATAGTTTCAAATGTAACAGAAAAAAATGAAACCAACGATTTCTTCTTTTATTTTTTCTACCAACTTTTAAGAGAATTTCTTTAACTAAACGTGAAGCGCAAGACAAAGTAATGAAAGAACAAAACCAAAATCTTATAAAGAACAAAACCTTCTTTTTCCTCTTTGAAATTCCCCTCCATTGATTACTTTGAAGGTAATATACTTTTATCTGTGGAACTGGTTTTAGGTAAAGTCAGTTATTTTATTTTTTTGATTTATTTTATATATATATATATATATATATATATATATATATATATATATAACTACGAATCCACTTTCTTTTTTCAACATTTTCTAATATTTATTGATATACAAGTAATAAATTTCTCTCTTTGATCGTAACTTGAAGTGCAAAACTTTAAAATATTTTATTTATTTATTTATTTATTTATTTATTTGGAACACAGGAAGACTGTTTTTTAATTGTTTGCTTTTTTAAAGAGTTAAAAAAGCAAAATTTTAAAGGTGCTGAAAAAGAATATGTTTACAAAACTTTTCTATCACCCTCCAATTTTCAGAAATTCCATTTACAAATTTTGGATTATGTATGCTATCTTATAGCTGTTGAAAGTTTACTATATTTTTCTTTTAGATGCATTTGATCCATAGACACATATTTTTCTACTCATTACAGCGACAGAACATGCAACAAGAGAGTAGAAACCGAATTCACTTTGATACGTTTTATCTATGCGACCTTGTGCAGATGCGCTAGGCGATCTGTATCATTTCGGTTTCACGCTAGATCACGGCAGTTAAAGTTGTCTTTCGACGCATGGAAATGCTCTGCCATCCGTTCCCCTAGCTTATTCTTGCATATTAAAAGAATCCTACGAAAATATAAAGATATTTATTCATGAAATTGACTACTCACATCATAATTCGACCATATGGGCAGTTTTTTTTTAATTAAAAGTAATTACCGTTCTCATTAGTCTGCAACTTGATTATACAATGTACTGCTATTTTCTGTGTGAATAAAATAGCAGGGCTATACATAAACAGTATATTAAACGAGCTGATGTGTGTCTCACATGACTTCCTTTTAATTCAGTTTGATGTCATTTTCCCATTACTGGTAATTTTAATAAGATTCAATAGTTTTCTCTCTAAATATCACCAACAGTGGCCAAAATAAAACCAGATTTAAAAAAAATCGTGAAATTTGTCGCCAAGTTGGCGACAAAACTTGGCGACCAAAAGACTGGTGATATATCGCCAGGTGTCCGCCAAGTTATAACAGCACTTGAGTTTGCATCGAAATTAACAATGATTTCCCTTCACCCCCCAATAAGGGGCAAAAGACCCCCTTAGAAACACCCGAATGCAACCAAAAGGTGAAGTGCACAACTAGACCCCACTAGGAGTCTACGTACCAAATTCCAACTTTTTACGACATACCGTTCTTGAGTTATGCGACATACCTGCGCACATACATCATACGTACATACGGAGGTCACGAGAAAACTCATTGTAAATAACTCGGGAATCGTCAAAATGAATATTATGCGTGCATGTATGTTCTTAGGGACTTATCCACGTGTGGTCGAGTCGAAAAAAAAAACTCAGCATTCATTCGGGGGTGAGAAAAATTGAAATTAAGGTCGATTTTTGAGTGAAATTTTTTCGCGAATACAATACTTCCTTTTTTGTAAAAGGAAGTAAAAAGAAATGGCCAGAGTGCAAACAATGTATTGCAGGTGGAAAACAAATATGCAAACGTTCCTCTAATCGATTAAAAAAAAAATATTCCCCCACCTTTACACATAAAGTTGGGATTAATGAAGAATTTCACTAAATCAATGGGTAACAAGGATGTTGATTTCAATATTTGTAGGAACAGATCCCATCGCTCATTTATGCAAAAATTAAGGAGGGTATTTTCATTGAACCACAGAAGGTAGTTTATGAAGGACCAACATTTTGAAGCTAGTTTAAATGATTTAGGAAAAACAGCATTAACTGATTTTAAAAATGTTGTGACACAGTTCTTAGGAAATAATAAAAGTCCTAATTATGAAAAATTAATTTAAGACATGTTAAAAAGTTACAGAAAAAAAATAGGATGTTCAATGTCACTGAAATTTTTTTCCCCTGAAAGTATTTGAGTTGTGAGTGACGACCATGAGAAGCGCTTCCACCAAAATATTTTTGCAATTTAAGCGGGATATATCACGGACGGTTTACTCCTAATATGCTCGGGATTACAGTTGAAATCTTATTAGAATATTATGTCTTATTTTAGTTTGTGTTAGAGCTAATAATAAAGCATCTGCAGTTAAGGCGCTTAAAGCCACATAAAGTATGAAATTTAGGAAATTGTTTTACAAACATCATTATTTTTTTCATCAAAAATATCTTCCATTCTTCTACAACTTTTTAAACAGTATATATTTTTCGTGTTTTATACTGGTTTTCTTCTTTGTAATTGTTTAAACAATGGTAAATGACAAAAATATTGTACATGTATTGGAAAAATGCCATTAAATTGATATTTTAAAGATTTTGGATTTTTCAAAAATGTGTGGGTGATGGAATATTTTTATTGTCATGTTCTTTTTCAGCACCGCCTAAAATATAAAAGCCATCACTTACTTAATGAGGAACCTTGGGGAACCTTGTTGAGCAGTGTAATTTTTGGTATCACATATCAATCACTAAGAAAATGCTATAATTTTTACCAAAACGTTTGTTCTATTTTTACAATCACCGCACCGTATTTCTGTGCAACGGCAACGCTTTTGTGAGTAAATACAGAGGTCTTCATTTGTTGGTCAGAGGCTTCAGTGGCCAAGAGGTTTGCGCGATGACTTGATTTTCTCAAGATTGTGGGTTCGACTCCTACCCTTGCTCGAAATGGCCTTCGGACTGTAAATTGTCATGCAAACGAGTTTCAATTAAATTGATAACGACATATGTAGCAGAAGCGAAAAATCCAATGACGGTTTTTTTTTCTTTTTTTGGATCAAAGTAGCACCTGATCAAATTTCTAGCAATGTTCTGTGATATTAACAGCACGGTCAGAAACAGCCACTTGAAACTTACAGTAAAGTTGATGGTATCAGCAGTGCCAACAACTTTTGTTGTGAAATACGTGGAATAACTTTACAGTGTAAATATTTCAATGAATCTTTGCACATGCATGAAAATGCATAGTTTTTAAACATTAGAATTTTAAGCAACGAAGTTGACAATTGAAAAAAATACTTTTAGTATAAATTTACTTTTAATATCTTGTTGATTCTGTCGTGTAAGACGTATATTTTACTATACAGTATGAAAATGACCTCAAAAATGTAGGGCACAGTATACGTTTTGTATGCTCACCACAAAAAAAAGCAATAACAATAAAACTTACTAGTTGACACGTGCAAAGCATTTGAAAATGATAACGGATGCTTTTAAAAATCTGATTTCTTAACGACAATTTTTCGAAAAACAGTAAAAATGTGAATTGTTTGTTTATTTTTCACCGACGCTGATGAAAAATAAAATTAAATTATGCCTTTCTTCTGTATTTTCATGAAGTATTAAGGAATCCCCCCCCCCAAAAAAAGAGAAAAATACCCCTTCGGAAATATTATTCATAATACTGCAGATTACCATGCTACAATAAACGGTGCAATAACATTAGAATATACACTGTGTTCATAAAGTCTCTCCGCAGAAAAAAGTTAGAAAATAACCTCAAAAAACATATATTGATTACTCAAATACAAAAACATGTGTAAGAATATATTAAATGCTAGTTTCGACATTTTATTTAAAAAAAATAGTTTAAAAAAAAGTTTTCCTCCTTGTTCCATACAAACATTTACCCGTTAAATTTTATTGACAAACACAGAACGCAATGTTTCAGCAATGATGGATTGGATGTAATTCTTTATCAAGAATTTTAATTCGTCAATATTTCTGGGATTGTTCTTATAGACATGGCCTTTGGCAGCTCCTCACTGATAAAAGTCACGGGATGATATGTCAGGTGAGCGGGCAGGCCACACTCCTTTTGAAATAATGCGTTCCCCGGTGATTGAGATTAGAACTCCTATAACTGGAGAGGCCGACGCATCCGCCATTTTGGAGCAATCGTACAACAGGGAAAGCTACCTTTATTGGCAATCATTCGCCAAACAGGGAACGAGAGAGTCAGAGAGCGAAGGTGAACATTGGCGAAATTTTGGAAACAGTTGGCTTCGTTTCCAGGCTGCCAGTCACTTCGCGGGCAATTAATTATCCTTTTTTTTTCTTTCTGCATCTGCTGGACATCTGAAGAGCTGAAATCTTTTTTTGGAGCTGTTTGCACAATAAACGGGCCGAACAATCACCCATTTGACTCAATTTTACACATGCTAAAGAAATGCAAACATCAGCAGCAATGCTATCGTTGCAAAGCACTGGATCAAGTTTGCTCCAAATTGGCGGATGTATCGGCTCCTCCCCTATTGGGGTTTTAATTGAGATGAGTCATTCTCCACGCGTCATCGATTTCTGCTGCGAAGAGACTTTATGAACACCCTGTATATTTTTGGAAATTTGGATCAAAATAATGCCTCAGAAAAAAAGTCATTCAAAAATAGCAAAACCCACAGTGGGGTCGATCATGTTTCCAACACGACGCTCTAACCAAATGAGCTATAAAGCTTCATTCGTGGAGCGTTATACCTTGCAGAAGCACGTATTAAAAAAACAGATGAAACCGACTTTCTCGAAAAACCGCCACAATGAGTTCTCTGTTAATTTTTTGCCGGAAACGGTGAAAACAAATCTTTAAAATGATGTCCTACTTAAGAAATGAACTGTTCATGACGTTATGGCGGTGTCACAAAAAATAAATAAAAAACACCTTTGAGAAATAATATATATGATTGGAAGTAACGCTTCTGTTTTGTCAATATATATATATAAAGTTTAACTGTGATTTACAGTGTTAAAATTAATATTTTGTTTCCTGATTGGTAACAACAAAAGAACAGTTGCTCAGAATCCGGCAATATTACATATTGATGTAAACTTAGATTAGAATTCTACTGAAGAAAAAAAAATCATTAACGCGATTGTTTTTGGTCCAGATTCGAACTGAAGCCCTTTCCATTATTAACACGAAGCTCCGTCCAACCGAGCAAATGTGTCTTAATTATCGGATGGTATTCATTGATGTAATGTGTAATAAGAAAAAGATTGTCCGCGAAGCAGGCTAAGATTTGAAACGACCGCCCTCACTAATCTTCCTTCAGGTTTCAATTTCAAATTTAAGAAGTAAAAAAAAGAAACAGAATTTGAATAAATTTATGAAACCTGAGATAAGTTTGACACTGAAAAATTCGCTGTGTGCAATTGATTGACCTTGAAAAAAAGATCGATACCTAAAGCTTAACGTCCTGACAACTTCTTTTACGTACAATAAATGTATTGTCTTCATATATCTTTAGCCCATTACGAAACAAAGCATATACATTATATTTTAATGATTTAAATATTTATGATTAGTATTTTGCTGTTCTTAAAATAAATTCTACGAAGCTGAATAGTTTTGCAGTTGAAATATATATTTTCAATGCAATAGTACCAAATAATCCTTTCAGCATTATTTATTAAAATGTATACATTATTTGAAACTTAATATAAATTGAAAATCTAATTTTGAGCAATATCAGATTTAGTTAAATTAAAGTAATAACTAACTTACTTAAAATGTTAATTAATGAGTTTCAGAATAAAAGCTTAGTCAAGATTTCTTCGTCTATTTTTCTGATAAATATGAGGGGAAAAAAAAAGAAAGAAAAACATGTTTTGGATTAATTTGCAAATAAGAGGATTACTCCACTTTAAGGTTCTGGTGTAAATAATAAAAGCCGCTAGTCATTAAAGTTTGTAATTAATATCGTTTTACAAAACAGCATCAGCTCACCGAAATAAATTTCAGGCCGGCGATTATTTTTTAAACAAACAGTAATTTTTTCTACTATCATGAGTCAATAAAAATTAATTAATGCTTTTCTCAAACTAGAGTGTGCACTTCTTATGTGTGAAGATAGTATTTAGTATAATCTCTTCATAAAGCATAAAGTTCAAGTTCAGCTACATGAGGAGTTTTCCATAATTAACTCATTCTAAATTGCCAAAATGAGCAAGTAGCAATGAAATGTTTAAAAATGAAATAATAATTATTTCCGTAGTCTTCTTTCACAATCAAATAGAAGAAAAGAAACGCTTGATCTTCCAGATTTGCTTTCGGAGGTCTAGTAGCTTTAATTAGGATCGATTTTTGCCTCTCAGTCGCTACGTTTCTGTCCGATGCTATTTATAGAAGCTTCTGGCTCTTACTACATGAACAAATATTTTTAGTCTAATAAGATTTTCGTATGCCCCCGTAATACCGCTAAAACAAACAGAATCGAGTAAAGCACCGACTATGGGTTACCTTATGTTTTTCTCTTTCATTATTAACATGATTAAGATAAATGATAATAATAATGAGCGTAAAATGAAACTGAAAATTCTGGGATTCGGATCATTTGAGTTTAAAAACTTTGACCACTAGTTTTAGCTAATAAATATTGATTTTGTTTGAAAATCCGGGAAAGGAATGGCATCCATTATGAGATAACACAAAAATATCATCAGAAAACAACGGTTTGTATTTCATAAATTAATTATATGCACTTCAAGCCTTTTTTAAATTACAAGTGCAGTCTATAAAAGCCTAATTCAGGCATTTGTGATGCTGATTCTACTATTAATCCCTCTGATCATTTGAAATTGACCCTAATCTACCACGCACACAGTACCTTTTCCATCTTCACTTTTACTTCTCCATACTTCCTTTACTGAAGAAAAATAAAGCTATTTCACCCCACATCGCGTACTTTGCTCGATATTACACCTAACCCTAAATTTGAATCAGTTTTAGCTAATTGAAAAAAATTTATTACACTTCCGTAAACTAAAATTAATAAAGGAAACATAAAATTGATTTTCAGTTTCAATTAAACTCTATTTAAGTCAATATCTGTGTATCCTACGTATTCAAATTGACAAAGGCTTTGTTTGATAAATTTTACTAGTATGTCACATTTTATCTGCTCATCTATCAGAATTTTGGGAGCTAAAAAGCACTTAAGCTTGACACTTCCTTGCGTGCAATTAGATTCGCCAGGCAAAATATTTGACATCCTTATAAATACAATTGAATTAGTGCGGAAGAAGAGCACGTGAAATGACTTGATGAGTAGAGTCGGATCCCGCTACAACGCGATCCGACTTACGCAAAATGGCTATAACGCGAATTTTTCATGAGCAATGAACTTTTTAATGCGGACACAAATTACTCGCTTGCAACATCAAATTTTTTGGAAAAGAGCGGCGGAGAGTTAGAATGGGCTTCGTTGACACTAAATATTGGTTTTGTGAATAGACTTTCATCCCTTTAGCATCACTGAAAGTGGAAGTTCACCCACTGTATTAGCCTAAACAACGCTTTGCTTTAGTTGATACAAATAACCGCTCCGATTCTTAACTTTTTTTTCTTTTCATTTTGCATATGAACGTTGATGAAATACACTCTGATAACATTCTGATCGCGCTGCATAAACCTTCTTCATTTTTTTTTAATTATAAATAAATTTACTATATCTATACTGTTAAGTGCTATAATAATGCTGTAGTGTACATACTGTAAGCACGATAATGCTTTATTTTAAGTTTCTCTACTCCATTAATCATTGATTTTTGGCTAAAATACAAAATTTTACGTCAAATAATAACGTCTTTTCTAAAATACAGAAAAAATCGGTTATTTGTAAAAGATATTGCGATGTATAGTTAATAAATGGTTTGAAACAATATGAGATGTGTTTACAAACGTCTAAAACAAGTGGGTATGCTTATAAAAAATTACTAAACATACCTTGTTCCACAACGCGAAATTCCGACTCACGCGAGATGTCTTGGAACGCATCCCTCGCGTAAGTCGGGACTCGACTGTACATGAGAAATGACTGTTCTCAGCTGAGTATAAAAAGGATACGAACATGTTATTACATTTCAAAAATTAAATACTTTTCATAATTGGTTCGCATGATAGGAAAATGCAGATGCAGTAGAACCTCTATTATCCGAAACTCTTTTAACCGAAACATCGTTTCACCGAAGTCAGTTTTCTTGAATTTTATTTTTCGGTAACTAAACAATATCACTTCAAAGTCGCTGAAAGGAAAACATTCTGTTGCCTGGGAATCGGATTATTAGTGCATTTTATATAACTTCCTCTCCTTCTCCCCAAGCTCATCCGTAAATTTATTGAACACTACAAATAATTCGAAAGCGCTTGAATTTGAAAGTATAGAAGTGATCTGCCAGGAAGTGACCTCAAGCCATTAATTGACCACTGGAGCGCAGAAATGTAGAGTACTAGAATAAATAAATGCATATTGTCGGCACCATGCTAAACTAACGAATATGAAAATTTGCACTTTTCTGGACAGCCAAAACACTAAATATAATTTTTCTGAAGCGTATAGTTATTTTCAATGTTTTATTTTTTATAGATAACTGTTAGAATTAAAAAAAAAAACTATCGTTTGAAGTAGTTATAACCCATAGCCTTTTTAAGTACTACGGCTAACATCGAATTAGAAAAACGCGATTTTTCACATTCCTTAGTTTAGCATGGTGCCAATGATATTATTCATCTGATTGCTAGACTTTAATTCTGCAGGTTTATTTACTGTGATATGCAGATCATTCTTGTTTGTTTTAAGCATATAAAAAGAAGCATCTAATAACTAAACAGTTCTGTTGTTATTAGAATCGGGAAACAAGACATTAATTATAACATGGTAAATTGCAGCATAACTTTGAAAAAAAAACGTTTTGACAAAATAGCGGCATCGATTTCAATTCTATTTGTTGCTTTATTACGCATTTCTTTAGTGCATAGCAACCCGAGACGGAGGTCCATTAGCTCAGTTGGTCAGAGCTTCTGCTATTATCGCGAAGATCAGTGGATCGATCCTCTGATAAAAAAGAATATGCAGTTTTTGACTGACTAATCTTCCTCAGCTGAATTCCTGGTCAGAATTTCCATATAATCTTAACTTATTGGGGTCCAGATTCAAAACCACAATTGTGTTGTTGCAATGAAATCAGAAAAAAAAAAGTTTAGTAATAAATCGCATATATATTTTTCCTCAAGGGTGTTTCTTGTGGGCACGTCAAAAGTTCCTGAATACTTCATACAACTTCATAAGTAAGACATCGTTTTGAAGATTTTATCACCACTATCAGAGGAAAATAAATTAACAAGTAGGATTTTTTGCTGGGATTCAAAAAAAAAAAGCTTGAAAAATCGTGCTTTTAAATTCTTTCTGTCGGGAGCGAATAGTTCTCATTGGGAAGACAGTTACCTGCAGCATTTGCTATGCAGCGTTAAGACCAATCTTGTCGCCTAGTCATTTTTTAAAGAGCTGGGAGAACTTTAATGTAGACTACTCACTAGACTTTACCTACCCTCTTCGAGTTTCCGAAAATTGTTACCATAGGTGAAGAGTAAAAGTTTTAAATAAAGCGTGAAAGTAAAAACTTCTACCTCTTTCACGTGAACTAATCAGTGTTCCAGGGGTTGAAAGGTGCGATTAAATATGAGCAATTTACCCTCATCGAGTTTCCGAATATTCTTATCATAAATGAAGAGTAAAAGCTGTAAATAAAATGCTAAAGTAAGGTTGCTTAGTTTTTACCTCTCCCTAAGCAGGGTTGCCAGAGGCTAAAAAGTGATTAAAAATGTGTAATTTACCCTCATCGAGTTTCCAAAAACTGTTAACATAAATAAAAAGTAAAAGCTGTAAAAAAAAACTCTAAATTAAGCTTACCTACCTTTTTCCGGTTCCAAAATCAGGGATGGCAGAGGCGAAAAGGTGACCAAAAATGAGTAATTTACCCTCATCTAGTTTCCACTTAAGTTATACACTCCTGTTTGTGAAAATTGCAACACCACGAAGGACTTACGCAAGTGAGTTGAAAATTGCAGGAAATGTAAAGTAGGGCATGATATGCAATGATTAGAATTGCAGACCTATAGCGCATGCGTATGCTGAGCAGCGCCCACTGAACGGCGGATCGAACCGAATATAAATAGACGGCTGTATTGAGGCGTGTATGAATATCGGTGGTTATATGCTAGAGAAGACGTTAACTGAATCTTTACTAAGCCTCTTCGACGAAAGAAAGCGAAATTTGAGCAAATTTCGGAGTTTGAACGGGGCAGAATCGTCGGCCTTCGTGAAGCTGGATTGTCTTACCGTGCAGTAGCCGCTCGTGTGCAGTGTAACAGCAGCACAATCATGCGTGTTTGGAAGCAATGGATGGACGGAGTCGGGCAGCTCGGAAATCCGGGAGTGGACCCCGAAATGTGACGTCAGCTCGCGATGACAGACACTTGGTGCATATGGCGCTGACGGACCGCAGAGCTTCTTCTAGACAATTGACAGCACAGTGCTCAACAGCTACAGGTGTTTCATTGTGTACTTCATCAATTTGGAGACGTCTGCTGCAGCGTGGGTTGCGCGCAAGGATTCCTTTATACAGGATTCCTCTCACGCAAAAACATCGCCGCCTGCGGCTACAATGGATCAATGTGCATAGGAGCTGGCGTGCTGATTGGCAGCAGGTCGTCTTTTCTGACAAATCCCGCTTCAATTTGTGTCACCATGATGGCCGAATTCGTGTCAGGCGCTATGCCGGTGAACGGCACATTCCGGAGTGCATTATCGAACGCCACAGTGGACGAACACCCGGAGTAATGGTGTGGGGTGCCATAGCATATCATGGACGATCACATTGCTACGAAATGTGGGCAATTTTAACAGTACCCGATACATAAACGAAGTTTTATAGCCCCAAGCTATTCCTTTCCTGCAAGGATTGCCAGGGGCTGTATTCCAGCAGGATAAAGCCGTCCACATGTCGCCAGGACTGTCAAATCCTACCTTGATTCGCAGCAGGTACAGCTTCTTCCTTGGCCTGCATATTCCCCAGATATGTCACCGAATGAACATGTGTGGGATTTCGTTGTGTGGCGTCTCGCTCGTGATCCTCGTCCTTTTGCTTCGACAGACGAACTTTGGTTGCGCATACAAAAAATATGGAATACTCTTCAGCATGAAGATATTTAAACTTTGTTTCACTTCATGCCGAGTCGTGTAGCAGCTCTTTATTGCGGCGCGGGTGGACACACAAAATACCAATTTCTATCTCTTTTTATTGTTTGTTTAGTTTGAAACTGTAATCATTTATTTGTACCATTATCACTCAACTGTGTATTAAATTTCATTCAACTATGATGCTTCCTTCATGGTGCTGCAATTTTCACAAACAGGAGTGTATAAAAGAAACGTAGGTAAAAATATTACAAAACCACTGGTATAGGGGAACCCAAGCAAAATAGGTCCAATCATAGGGTTGTCGCTATTAGAAGCTTCAGTAATTGAAATTGAAAACCCTGATTAGGAACCAGAAAAAAGTAGACAACCTTAGTTCAGCGTTTTAGTTTTATTTACAGCATTTACTCTTCATTTATGGCAATAATTTTCGGAAACTCGATGAGGGTATATTTCTCATTTTTAGGCACTTTTCAGCCCCTGGCAAACTGGATATATTCACGTGAAAGAGGTAGAAATTCTTATATTCGCCTTTTATTTACAACTTTTAATCTTCATCTATGGTAACATTTTTTGGAAACTCGATGAGGGTGAGTCAAGCCTAGTGGGATCTTGGTCTTCTACTTCTGTTTCAAGTTTTTTGGGGGAGTTTAAATGACAAGCCGGGCAGTAACCCAGTAACTGAGCATAACTAACCAGTGGACAAATACTCAAAATTTTCCTTCTTAGAATTTTACTGGAGGGAGGTTTTTGACAACTTATCTGAGAAAAGTCTTTAAAGCTTTATTATTTTACAAAAATTACAAACTATTCTTTCACTAAATACTGTTTAAAGCTTTCACGGCCGGCGTCAATATGGGGAGATAACATTTCCGGGCTTATTGGCCGTGGTCTAATTGGAGTTTCTACTCAATTAGACCACGGCCAATAAGCCCGGAAATGTTATCTCCCCATATTCTTTCACTGATCAAACAACTCTGCCGCTGGTAGAAAAAAAAGGAACCAACTTCAAAACTCTAGCTGAAAATAAAATTGCTCTAAAAAGTAAAAAAAGAAAATTATTCTTTGAACGCCATCAATGCTACTTTTATGCATATATGTTGAAGTCGGCGCAAAAAGGGAAAGGGGAAAACGATGTATAACCATTTTCCGTTTGATTTTACTTGAAGACAGTGAAAATTAAGAACAAAACATTTATACCACTATACAGATAGATTGTTATCAATGTAATGTGTGCGAATAATATTGAAAAACCTGGGTTCAATACAATTAACAGTTATAACTAAATTTTGGTTAAGTATGGTTTTATCGACTGTTGCGCCGACGTCAAAATATATGTTTAAAAATATTATCGATAGTGTTCAACGAATAAATTATTTTTTGCTTTTTAGAGCAGTTTTCAGCTACAGTTTTGAAGTAAGTTCTTTTTTTTTTTTTTCAAAATTATTTTATTTCACTCTCTTTAGTGTAAATGTATTTCAGAAATAGTATGAAGTCACCATCACGAAACCTCATATAAATGCCCCATACTTTAAAACACTTAGCAATGCATCTAAAACTATTTAAATATGAATGGTGTATCTAACTGATTTTAATTTCACAGCAATACAAATTACTCGTGATAAAAATCCCATGTCTTCAAATTTTGGCCATGTTATCTATTATTGCCATGTGTAACAATACCGCAACTGGAGCAATGGTAGTGAATGAATTTCATGTTTGCTTCAAGAAAGCCTTCATTCAAAATTTTTGATTATGATTACTATTAAAGTCATTGATGTACGGCAACGAATGTATTGAACTAGATGCAGGTATGCGGAAGAAGGGGGGAGGGTAAAGGCGCAGACTGCATCATTAAAATGTTTTAAAGGAATTAAAGAGTTTCATTTCTTAAGTTTTTCCTTATCTTTGGGAGCTTTGAAAAGCGAAACTTTTTCTTTGCCTTGTCAGTACACACTTTTGCACCTATGTAAAAAACAATTCTTCTCTTGATATTCAACTTTGATGCGTCCATTATATTATTTTAAAGCTCTTTCACAAATTTTTCCCAAAATGCGGTGCAACAACACGAACACAGAACTGAGATATTACTAAATCCAGCATCCAATCGTCTGCGAAAACATACGCGAACCGCACACTATCAGCGCCACCTAGATAGAGAGAAAGGCACTACTCTTCCTAGGTCGCACTTGATGTGCTTACGTTTAGGCGACAGCGCCATCTAGTCGGGCCATGAAGAGAAATTACATGAGATTTATTTATTTATTTTTGCCCATAACTTATTTTTTAAAGAACAAATATGGTCAACCGAAGGTACGGGACCTAAGTTAGAACATCCTTTATCCATTAAAAAAAGAACCATCAAGATCAGTCCACCAGATAAGATGCTGTGAGTGAGCAAACAAAAACAAAGAAACAAAAAAAAGAAAAACATTCAGTTTGAATTAATAGCCGCCTCCCTTTTGAAGTCGGTTAGAAATAAGCTCTCCTACAGTTCAGTCTTTTTTCCATAAAAGGATTAGCATTATATTTATACAGGGTGATCAGCGTATATGCCCTGATTTCAAAATTGAATATCTCTACAACAAATATCGATAGAATTATACGGTAAACTGTACATTTATTAGCAAAACTGTAAGAATGGTGAACAAAAACTTAGAAAATTTAGTTACGAAACTCGTCAACAGATGACGCCCTATGCTGAAAACTCTCTTTCTCTGAAAGGTGTCTGGAAAAAAAAACCAATAAAGAGAAAAGCAGTCTTTGTAATCAGAATACAATTTTTTCAAAGTGTTCATCGCTCGAAGCAATGACGTGCGTAAACGAACAATGAATTTTGACATGACGTCTCAACGGAAATGCAATCACATGCAACGCCAATCAACGATTGAAGATCATCTAGATTAGAGGAATTGCTTCCACAGACACTGTCTTTCAATGCGCTCCATAGAAAGAAGTCACAAGGAGTCAGATCGGGAGAACATGAAGGCATACTATTCTTGTGTTTGTAAAACCAGTCGATACCTGGTCAATCCTCCAACGCTAGTTGATTGCTAACGAATTATTCCAAAAGTTTAACGTAACGTTCAGTAGAAGATTGAATCGGTTTTAAAAAACTGCGACGCGTTGCCGTAGGACTGTGTTGTAATCGGTGGAATTCAAGCACCAAAAACACTCCTTCTACAATGGAACAAATTATTTCACTTTCTACGCTAGCCTCTTTTCACTGTTCAACAGCTGCACTGATCGCTTTATACTGCGAAGCCCATTTTAAAGGACGTTGATAGGTTATCGTGATTACAGCGCCATCTGTTGACGATTTTCATAACTAAAATTTCTAAACTTTTGTGCACGATTTTTACAGTTTTGCTAATAAACGTATAGCTTACCGCATAAATCTATCGATCTTTGCTGTTGAGATATTTAATTTTTAAATCAGGGCTTATTCGCTGATCACCCAGTATTTCTCAATTTTTTAAGTTTATATTTCTATACTTTCTATCGTTTAAAAGATGGGAGAACGTTGACTTTGCGTCAAGTTTTTTTGTTTCTGTAAAGGAAAAGCCTGGCAGAAGCCCTGTAAATGACTAAAACTAACCAGTGGACAAACATACAATATGTTCTAAAAATATACAAAATTCTTAATTCCCTTCTTAGAATTGTACAGAATGAAGTTATTTTTGACAACTGAACTTGTGAAACCTAGTCGATAGACAAAAAACTACGAACTGTTCATTCACTGGTCTAACAACTCCACTACTGATAGAAAAAAAACTTTATTACATTTCAGTCTTTTTCAATAAAAAAATCAGCACATATTTATCAATTTCTTTAGTTATTTTTCCGTACTTTTCGTTATTTCTAAGAATTTTTTTACATGTTATAACAGCTAGTTATTTTCCCGTCCTTTTTATTATTTGTACGAACTTTTTACATGTTAAAACAACCGAAATTTCTTAGTTTTTCTCCGCATCACTCCACCTTTTAGCGTTACGCCTCAGGTTTACGCAATTTCTTAACTAGTACAACAATGGTACCTAAATCTCATACTTTTATTTTCGATTCTCCTTTCTTTGGGGACACGGGATCATTCTCTTTGTCTGTCTAACAATATCGCATTTTCGATTTCTCCTTTAAACATACCAAGTTTTGAACATTTCGCAACCCTACTTTGTATATTGTCAATGATTCATGAGCTATTCGATCAATTTTTCTTTCATTTTGACAGGAAAATCCACTATTCCCGAAATGATGTATGACGTAATCTTTATAAATTGCATCATATTTCATTCAAAAGATGTAGTGTATCTTACAGCTTCGCGAAATTTTTTATAAATAAATTATTTCTTACTATCAGCAACTAGGTCTGTGAATAGTTAAGGTTTGTGAAAATACATTTTTCATACATTAAGTTGCATAATATTGGTGAGGATTGAATAAAAATACTTTTTTTTTTAACTTTGAACTAATACATCCGCAAGTTTGAATTTTAGTTCGTTCACAATGAATTTGCCTACACTAAAACAGTTCCAAAGCATCATTGATTATTTTCGTAGAACGTTTCGGGATTTCACAGGTTTTCACCCATTTTCTACGAATATTAAGTATTTGGTCAAAAAGTTTCCTGAATTACTACAAGTTGCACGAATGCAGGATTCTCAATCTTGTAAAAAATATATTTAGCTGCCAGTTTAAAGATTAATTGTGTGTACTTATTAAGTGTATCGACTTCAGCTCAACTACGGCCCGTCCAGGTGGACTTAGCTCCCAATAAGAGCAAATAGTCACTGGATTCCGCAGCTTTGCAAGAATTGCAGACAAGTGAGATACTTACTTGGATACTTACTTGCATTTTCGTCTTAGCTTTTGCCATGGTTGCAATAATGCTTTTGGAGCTTTCTTGGAAAACCAGGAAGGTGTCAAGCTATATCTTTAAACCTACTTAAGTTTACTCTATAGGTACCAGAAACATGACTGGTTTTAACCGGAGAGATTTCTGTATTATCTAGAAAGATTGATATTATTGGGCGAACTAAGAAAGCTGTTGTTGACGCTTTTATCTCACTTGAGAATGCAGCAGGTAAGTTGGGTCTAACCATCAATGAAAATAAAACAAAATTCATGATTGCAATAAACAGAACTGTAGATATAGCTCTTCTGAAGGTAAATAACTGCATGTTTGAGAATTTCAAGCAGTTTAAATACCTGGGCACAATGATCTAAAGCTGCAAGACTAAGACCTTTTATTGATTTTTCAGGGAAAAATTTTAAGAAAAGTTTTTGAACCAATAAAACAAAACAACTCTGCTGGAGAATAGCTTATAACCATGAAATTTAACAAAAAGTATGGTTAACCTAACATCTTAAAGGTTATAAAGGCGTCTCGCATTAGGTGACTGGACCACATTTTTCGATAGGAGGACCCCTACAAAACGAATCACCTTCTCCATTATTGAAGGAAAACGTCGAAGAGGAAATCCCCGGTCAGGTGGCTGGATGGGGTAGAAAAAGACTTAAGTGCTATAGGAGCATGGGCGCCCATATACGGCGGCGAGTGAGGGCTCAAGTCCCCCACCCCCTCAGAAAATAGAACTTTCTTGATTTTAGTACTTTTTCTTTGCAAAAATGTAAAAATATATCTTTTCCAGCCATTAATGAATAATATATTTAAGTGTCAAATTTTAATTACTATAAGCGGTACTGAAATCGGTTTCCATGGGGAAAATATCTGAGCCTCCCCCCCCCCTAAAAATTTGCATATGAGCCCCCATTTAAAGGAGTGAATCGATGGAGGGCCATTGTGCGGGATAGGGCTAGGTGGGAAAAACTTAGAGAAACGGTCTTGGCCAGCAACAGGCTGTAGTACGAGCGAAGAAGAAGATGGTTAATTTCAGGAAGGTAGTGAAGGAAAACGTTTTTTTCTTCACCCCTAAGGAAACCCTTAAAAGAACTTTTTAGCGGTTAACATTCCTGTTTTCGCAAGCTATGTAACTGGCAGAAATTGGGCACATTTGGTGCCTACTGTTTTACTGGAAGGTTTTTAAATTGTTTTTACAGTGTATAATCAAATTTCTCTGAGTTTCGTTATGTGTATATCTTATATTTAACAATGATTAAGACATATACTATAAAAAGAGAAATTGCACAAGGATTTTAAGAAGGATTAAGGAAACCTGGAATCCTATTTTTACAAATATAAACCTTGAAGTGGCCACTACTGAAGCACTCTGAAGCACTAGCCAATACTGGTGTGTTTACCTTATGTGAAGAATATTGATTACACTATCGCAGACTGCAGTAGACGTCTAAATGCATGTATCTCTATTGGTCTTTCATAATACTCTAAAGAGGTTTTGAAATTTAAAAATTTCTGTCTGGAACAGACGTATATTTATGTGTGTCTATTATTCTTCGCAAATATCTTGAGCAAAAATTGTCATCAAATGATCAAAATAATAACTACAATAATTATATCAAATAATAAATATAATAATTGCTTTTATGAAAAAGTAGTAAAAATGTTTAGTTTTTTTATAAAGAATGAGAAAATAAACCTTATACATGTTACGATTATTAAACCAAAACGGAGGTTTACAATATCAATTCCTCTGCGTGCTTTGTCAACTGCTTTCGTAGTATAATTCTAGCATGATGTATTGCATTTTCGTAAGTGCAAACGTCATCAGTCCTAGGAAGACAATTTGTCTGATCATCAGTGTATACTAAAAATAAGTCAGAAACGTTCCTTCAAAATAATGGGCAACTGATATATGTGCCCAATTTCTGCCAGTAACATATCTTGCAAAAACCAGGAACGTTTTCCGCTAAATGTCAGTAACCTTTCTGAAATTATCCTCAAAACTTTCTGAAGAATTTGGAAATCTCTTTGGTTAAACCCAGTCATGTCCCAGGAACTTCAATAAAAAATTGATAGGTTTAATGCAATTGATTAGAACCTTTCTGATTTTTAAAGAAAGCACCAGAAGCATTATCACAACCATGGCCAAAGTTAAGTCAGAAATGCAATTAAGAACCAGACAACTCCCTCACCTGAAATTCTTGCTTTGCAAAGTTGCAGCTATCCAACGACTATTTGGCTCTCATTACGAGCTTAATCAACTTGTATGGAACGTAATTGAATTAAAGCTGATATAGTTATTAAACACACTCAGTCACCCTAAACCAGTAGCTAAAAATATTTTTCACAACAGTGAAAAGTCTTCATTCATGCAACTAGCTGCAATTTAGGAAACGTTTTTGCAAAGATACTTGATTTGATGGGGAAAGAGATGTAAACCAGAGAAATTCCGAAACGTTCCACGGAAATAATCAATCACGTTTCGGAATTTTTTTCCCCATTCCTATTGACAAACGAAGATATCTACCATACCAAAATGCTAACTCTCATCATCCAGCACAATAGTTGAGTTATTTTTATTATTTTCATCTAAAATATCAGAAAACTTTTTTTAATCTTTCACGCTCTGACAATCACCAGGGCAGCCTGAATTTTCCCTCTGGGAGAGTTTGATCATTAAAAAGTCAAGATTTTAACTTAGCGAGGTTGAACATTGTACTTCCTACATGTATGTATACTATCATACTAGGATTGGCAATAGAGATTAGCAAGGGCTTTTGATGGTTTTAACCCTCTACACCCTTCCCTAACTGAGTCACGTTTCCAATCAAAAACTCATAAGCTAATAGCGCACATCTTATAAATTTATTTTATCATGTAATTTGAATCTAATATTGATTTTAAGTCTAATTAATATTCAGTATGAACGATATTGCGATTTACTAACAATAATAAAGAAAAGGAAATTCGTGGAATGTTAGATTAACAAGAAATGAGTAATAGAAATAAGTAATTATGTATATCTCATTGGAACTTATTAAAACAACTACACGACTCATATAAGAAAACAAGTAAGTAAAAATATTAAGACGTATGAAAAATTGCCATAAAAGGTAAATAGTAGGGGAATGTGGGGCAAAGGGAAATGGTTAAGATGACTGACTTTTTTTAAAAGGAACAAATCGGAAATTTGTTTTGGAAATTATTGTGCATAAAGAAAGAATATTGTATTTTATATAAAAAAAACTAGGTTGAAACAATGTTTTTTTATTTTTGGCAGTAAATTTGAGTCTTCAAAAAAAAAAAAAAAAATTTTAAAATTTTCACTTTTTTTTCATGGGGCAAAGTGGAAAATAAAATAATTTTCTAATAAAATAGCTTCTATTCGATTATGAAACATATTTTTGATCAAAAGAATGAGTAAATAAAAGGTTGAATGAATAAATGAAAAGATAATGAAACAATAAACGAATAATTAAATGAATAAATCAATTAAAATATAAGGAAAAATAAATGAGTAACTAAAAGATTGAATGGATACGGAAATACGTGAATAAATGAATAAACAAGTGAATTAATACATAAAGGAATGTAGATGAATTAATATATTAATGAAAACGTAAGTGATTTATATTAAATGATTGAGTGAGTAAATGAAACAAAAACTACTTCACTTTGCCCCGCATGTACTTGGCTAATTGTACAGTTTATTTAAAATACAAATAAGCTTAATATTAACTAAATTAATACTGCATAGAATATTAGGAGGCCTCAATTAATATTTAAAATGTTAATAACAAGAACTTTATCATTTTATAGTAACAAAAATAATTTTTGACTTACGACAAAATATTACAATATGAGTATCATTTTTTGAAAATTGCTTGTATTATTATATGTTTTAATCTTTGGCAGTATTTTTTGCCTGACTGGAATAGACTACATATGTTACTATATACTTAAAATAATACCAGATAGGTGAAGATAAAAGCAGAGTAAATATTTTACCATTTCACTTTGCTCCGCTATTTTACTTGGTCCCATGTTCCCCTACTTAATACTTTCTGTCGTAAAGTTTTACTCTAACTGCCTGCGAGCACTAAACATTGATAAAAGAGACTTAATTTGTTCTCTAACAAAAACAAAAAAGGTTCAGTACCAAGTCAATGTAGTTCAACTGTAAAACCACCCATTAAATGCTGAGGGAAATAAATGCAAACATATGTGCAATAAAGTATCGAAAAATTAACAGAATAAATAAATGATCAATGTAGTTCAACTGTAAAACCACCCATTAAATGCTGAGGGAAATAAATGCAAACATATGTGCAATAAAGTATCGAAAAATTAACAGAATAAATAAATGATCAATGTAGTTCAACTGTAAAACCACCCATTAAATGCTGAGGGAAATAAATGCAAACATATGTGCAATAAAGTATCGAAAAATTAACAGAATAAATAAATGATAGTTTTCACACATGCGAAGTATAGAACAGTAAAGGATCGTATATGAATGGAGTCGAGAAGAAAAACTAATGTCAGTTATTTATATTTTTACAGGAGCAAACATTTAGCTCTTACGGGGATTGAAGTAATAAAATGCATCGTAAAAAAAATATTTCAACCTTTTTCCAATGTAAAAGGAGCTACTGCCATTTTCAACTGGTTTTCATAATTGAAATTGCTGTATATTTTTAAATACTTGAGATAAGCTTTTCTTCCAGACATTAATTCAATCTAATCTAAATAAGGTGGAAATACAAATTGGAGGTGAAAAAAAACAGCATCACTCTCTGTTTTTTGTATTAGGTTGTGTGAAATCTGTAGTAATACAGTTAGCAGCAAATATGGCTGTAATTATATAAAAAATAACTTACTCGCTACAAAAATGTAGTTATTTTATTATCCTTACAATCTTGAAACCGCAGCACTACAAGCAAGAGTAAGATGCGGCAAAATTTCTAATTTGGGAACAACAACTTGTTTTTACATCTTTAAATATCTCGCTCAAGTTTTATCTTTGTATTCCTCAACTTTGATTTCATTATGAAGTGAGTTATAATTTAAAAGTATAGTTTAATGAAAATATTTTTTTTTTTTTTTGCTTTTTTTTTCTCATTATTTGCTGCAAAATATACTACCAACTATTATACTTACCAACTTCTTTTATCTCTGTCTCTCTATTTCTTGCAACTTTCAATACTCATTTACTTTATTTTTGAAAGTAATTTTTGATAACTTGCGTACGAAACTGAAAGAAATCAGTCTTACCATTTTTTTGACTTAGCAAACTCAGCAAATCTTTTTATGAAGCTGTGTCAATAAACTTTCTGAGTTCAAGAAACTTTCATCGTAGAAGTGGGAAAACTCTCAAAAACTTTTCAATCACGTCTTCATCTTCTGATCTGAGAGAAGAAAATATATTTCGATTAAACGCTCCTCACTACTGGACTTATGTATTTTTCAATAGATTTTCAGGCAGTAAAAAATACTCATTAAATCTTAGCATGTTAAATTTATTAAACTTGCTTCACTTTGGCTGAGCTTCTTAAAAGCTTACTTTTGGTAAGACAAAAATTTCACGTCTAGTAGACTTTTAAACCTACTAGTATAATTTCACACTAACAAAATAAGATTTTAAATTGTGAATTAAGAGACTAATAGATATAAATAAAACTGTAACGATCAAAAATGGAGTAACGCTATAGAGGGTGTCTGAAAAGTCATTTAAAAAATCATAAAAAGGTTTTCATCAATTTCCTGCAAAATTCAAGTATCCTTCTGAAAAGTTGCCTGAATTGCTACAAACTGCACGAATACGGACTTCTCACTGTTATGAAAGATATTTTTACCTACCAGTTCAAAGATTAACCAAGCTTATTTTTTAAAGGTATCGGCTTTAGCTCTTTTACGACCCGAATGGCTTAACTAAGCTCCAAATGGGGGCGAAATGTAAGCTTCTGGATTCTGTAGCTTTGTAAGAGTTGCGGGCAAGTAAGATGTTTGGTACTTATCTGCAACTCTGTAAGAGCTTTGGCCGTGGTTGCAATGATGCTCTAAAAGTTTTCCTGGAAAACCTAGATATTAGTTTTTACCTACCTAAGTTATTCTCTGAAGATATGTTTTCCTTTTTTTTCACTATGTCGTAAAAAATTCTTGATCTTGTGAAATATGGCGCAAACCGCATAATCATGCGACAATTTGTTGCTATTCTATGAATTTTTGTAATATGGATAGGACTTTAGACACCCTGCATACACTGAAAAAGTAATTCAGAAACGTTCCTGGAAAATAATGTGCAACTTATGCAACTAATTTCTGCCAGTAACATATCTTTAAAAAAAAACAGGAACCTTCTTTTAAAAAATTCCTGAAAAACTCAGGAACTTCCGGAACTCAGAAATCTTCCCTATTCATGTCTCTGGAACAAATTATGAACCTTCAGAGAAAACCTAAGTACGTAAAATATAATAGCTTGGCAACTTCCTGGTTTTCCTGGAAAGTTCTGAAAGCGTTATTGCAACCACGGATATAGCTTAGAAAAAAATGCAGGTAAGTACCAAGCATTTTATCAGCACTTCCTGCAACGCTCCGGAGTCCAAAGACTTACATTTCTCTCTTATTGGGAACTTAATCAATCTGGATGGGCCATAACCGAATTGTAGGCTATACATTCAATAAATAAGCTCAGTTAATCTTTAAAATGGTAGCTAAAAATAGTTTTAATAACAGTTAGTAGTCCACAATCATACAACTATACAACTTGTAGCAATTCAGGAAACTTTTTCGCATAGATACTTGAATTTCGATAAAAGTTGATGAAAATCTGTGAAATCCCGGAAAATTATCCGAAACTAATCTGTGAAGTTTCGGAATTTTCTAATGGTGTTATAAATAGAAAAAATGAAAAAAAAAAAAAAAAAAAAAATATATATATATATATATATATATATATATATATATATCAAACTGTTTGTAAAGAAACAAACTCAGAATTTCTTAGAGTCGGATGACAGAATTTTCGACCTTAATCAAAAACCGTTAGCATACCGTTTCAGATAATGGTCATAACTCCTCCCTTAAATCGTCCCCGTTTGTGGTACATTTATTGAAAGACGGTTTGAGGGAGGAGTTAAGACGTCAATTCAAGATACCAAGCGAGTGCCGCATAACATTATAAGAAAATTCTGAAAAGTCCCAATTTTTTTCAGAATCTTTCCAGCACTTCAGTTTTAAACCACTTTTCTGAAAGAAAAAAATGATTTTTGGGATACGTTTCTTGAATTACGTGATTACGCAATTTGTTATTGTTTCTCTTCTGAAACTATGCTTTTCTTATCGCATGTTGCTGGCTGGAGTAAACTGGAAAATAAGAACGTAAAAAATCGTTCTAACTGCTACCTTCAAAACGCATGCGCAGAACTATGTTAAAATGTTTTACAATTCATCTAGAGCCCAAAGTCCATCCAGCCCTAGAAGCGCTGAACGATTGCAAGCAATTGTGGCCAATCTGCGAACAATTCCTTATGGTTCGTCGCCTTTCGAAGATTATTCATACTACTCTTGAAAAATCGAAACTCTACTCTTGAAAATTCGAAACCACTAAAATTTCCATTCTTCTTGTTTTCCTATTTTTCATAAATTCAGAGCATAGTAATTATTTTTTGTATGATTTTCCTTTCTAAAGGATTTTAGATTGCATTCGGATAATTCAGCGGGTCGCGTACGATCTACGGGCCACATATTGAGCATTGCTGGTATGGAACTTCTGAACCTTCTAAACTGATCGTGTATAGTGCGATTACCTACCTGCATCAGCCTCAAGGGAAAATACTTATTATTTTCCCTTTACCCCTAGACTCTGGGATAAATGAAAACACGATATCATTCACTAACAAGCTGACATAAAGTGAACTTTTTCACACTATAGTACTCTCAAAGGTGTATTCTAGGACACAATGCTTAGAATTTTGTGTCTCAATTCAACCAAAAGAAAAGGAAAGAAACTGAGAACGTTGAAATTCTGCTTCCCTTTACCCAACAGTCCCTAAATACTTCAAAAAGTAATTGTTTAAACGTTTTTCAAAAGCCATTAATTGCACAGGAGGACTATAATTTTGTGTAATTCTGTTTCACTTTGCTACCTCTCAATTCGTCACTATAATACGATATATTATGAGTATATCATAATAACGTTATATTACGAGGATGTAGATTTTTATTCCAAATGCTTGTTTATGCCACTGAAAACTAAGAGTGCAAGACGTTTTGTTGACTCTTCTAGCAATATCCTTGAAGTTGAAAAAAAAGGAGAAAAAAATGATTAATTAGTTCTTTTCAGAATATTTTAAAAATAGCTGCTGTGACTGATTAGTTGTCAAGTATTTATTTTTGCTTTGCATACTTTGCATGCCATTTTACTGTTTTGGTGTATGCTAATTATTCAGTATAGAAAAACGCATTTTTAAAAGTTGGAACTTTGTTTCCTTTGTTTACTAAAATTGATGAATCTTTGTCTTATCGTTAACTTCATTTCCACTCGGGGGGGGGGGGATAAAATACATTTTTACTGATACTCGTGCAGGCCCGCTGACTAGAGGCGTTTGAATAATAAGCCTCGAATTCTTAAATAAAAGGTACACAAACTACGCTCAAGGAATAGCTATAAGCAGTTTAATATTTCTCAAAACACAGGAGGAAAAACAATTGTAAACCGGTAATGTTAATAGATATAGTAAAATTTTCCACTTTTTCGGGGAGGGGGGTGGAAGAAGGGTAGATGCCGAAATACTTAAAATATTAAATAAATAAATGAATGAATAACTGTTTATAAATACCGTATTTGAATTTAAAAATGGAAATATAAATCTTTTTCCTTTACATTTTAAAATTATCATTTGGAACTGAAAATAAGCGCCCAGTACAGGACGTATTTTTTCCCAGAAATTATCTTAGTTACAAATGAGGTATTTTCCAAAAAAACGAAAGAAAGGAGAAAAAAAATACTAGAACCACAATAAGAGGTGAAGGACTATGTTAATTAAATTTTCAGCTCCATCAGACAGAGCACCAGTGATGAAAGACTCTTATTATAAAAAGGAATGAGGCAAGTATGCAGAAGGGCACGATAGATGAAATGTAACTCAAATAACTAAAACACTTTTCATAAGAAGTTTAACTACACATTTCCCACAATAAATATTTTAATTTCGCAACGAAAGTGAAGTATCTAGAAGTATTGTAGAAAATTAGAACTCAATCCTCCCAATTCAGTAATCCAAAGTTCAGCAGTAGGGAGAGCCGAGAAAAAAGGAAATTTTATGTAAAATACTTCTCATAGCAAAAAAAAAAAAAAATATTTTGTAAACAATGCCATCTTAATTATGGGAAAAATAATTTTTTCAGGAGAGAGGGGACAAAGTTTGAGGGGGGACACATAGCGAAAAACCACCCACAACAAGACGCCAGAACAACAACGAAAAAAACAACGCAGAAACCATCAAAAGTATCCACCAGTGCAAAGACAATCCCCAGTAGACGGCATGAAAATCGTTCAATCGGCGGATGAATTCTACTGGAACGAGAAGAGCCGCAGGAGAAAACACTGGTAAAACGTATTTGAATATTATATAGGAACTTCCGAAATTCTGCATCGTAATTAACTTACCATCAAATCGTATGCGCAGAACTTTGTTAAAACGAGCTCGTTTAATAATTCATCTAAAGCCCTATTCAATTCAGCCCTAGAAACGCTGAACGATTTCAAGCAATTGCGGCCAATCTGCGTACAATCCTTTATGGTTCGTCGCCTTTTTAAGATTATTGATATTCAACATTGGACACATACCGAAAAACCACCCGCAACTGGAAGCCAAAACGAAAAAACAACAGAGAAAACACCGAAAGTATCCACCAGTGCAAAGACTATCCCCGATGGACGGCCTACGAATTGCTCAATCGGCCGATTGATTCTCCTTTGACGGGTAGAACCACAAGGTCAGCTATCTTAGCATACTAGGTTTATGCTCATGACCTTCCATCCACATTCTCCCAGTTCGGAGTTGGTGGCTTCTGGCGGTTCAGGTCTTAGGCCTGCCAGACTCTCTCATTTCCACGCTCGAGTGATGTACATTTTGTACAATGTACATCTTTTCAGCTTTTATTGCATCCATTTATACTACTCCAGCACTACGTTCTTTATTTTACTCCAGTTCACGTTAAACTTCTCTTCCATGTTTACTTCACACCTGTATTTTTGTTCATTTGTACATATCGCTCGTTTGGAAGAAGAGTGTCACAATACGAAATTTTTAGTTTTCTTTTTTCTTCGCCCTAAGGTCTTCATAGAACGTTATCTTCTTTGGAAAATAATGATAGATTTTTCGTTCTAATATTAACCACTGGAAAGCACAGCAATCTTACTTTTCTTAATGCAAATTGCCTGAAGAGTTCAACTTCAAACGCTTCTCCTGTAAAATTTCATTTCTTCGTATTTTGGCACTCTTCTTCCAAATGAGCGATATGTAAATATTGTAAATAGACAGACTCTGAAACGACTCCTTTTTTTTATTTTTTCCTTCCTTGAGGGACTTGCAGAATATTCTTGTTAGGTGTTTACTGAACTTTGCGTCAGTTACGGGTCGATCTCTTTTTTCATAGCCATTTTTTCCCCAAGTTTAGTACAATAGACTTCTTCTCGTAATGCCCTCCTCTCTTAAGGGGTCTAAGGACCCTTAATCTTCAAAATTTTCGACTTTCTGGGGAAAATATATGTTATGCATATTTTAATTCTGAACAATTTGATACCTTATTTATTACCATACGCCAAAAACTTTTCAAGTTATTGTAAAAATGCGTAAACTTTCCCCATAGAGATTTATGTTAACAGCAGCCGTTTAATCCTCTTTTTCTCAGGTGCTGGTTTCTTCGGTTTTCTCGTTTTGCGCGCATAATATCTCAGAAAGTTTCATATATATTTCCGTAAAACTTTTCATACTTGTTTGTCTGGTTTATATTTATGACTTGAACCTAAATTTGTTTAATTTTTTTTAAATTATTTATTTATATTTTGAAATTTTGCAAATCATAATCCAAAATTTTTTGCAAAAATATATATATATTTTAATATTACCTTTCATTTTTAGTTGAAATTTAGGTTCAGATCATAAATATACACCAGACAAACATGTATAAAAAGTTTTACGGAAATATATAAGAAACTTTCTGAGATATCATGCGCGCAAAACGAGAAAACCGAAGAAACCGGTACCTGAGAAAAAGAGGCTTAAACAGCTGCTATTAACATTAGTCTCTACGGGGAAAGTTTACGCATTTTTACGATAACTTGAAAAGATTTTGGCGTATGGTAAAAAAAAAAAGGTATCAAACTGTTCAGAATCAAATCATGCATAACATATATTTTTTCCAGAAAATCGAAAATATTGAATGTTAAGGGTCCTTAGACCCCTTAAATAGTTACTGGTAAACTAGTAAATGGTCCGATAATTTGAGTGGTTAACGGAAATGCAGTATTCAGTGGAAAATTATGAATAAGAAAATGTGTACAGTAAACTACCTTGAATGACATTAAAACAATTTTTAAATAATCTGCTTGGGAGTTTTCTACTACTTAATACTAAATGAAAAATACAATAAAGTAAACTCACCAGTTGTGGCCAATGCTTCAGTAGTGGCAACTTCAAAATTACTAATAGGGTTGGTTGAGGTAAGTGGGACCCCTTTTGAGAACAATTCATTTTTGAAACGTTCTACACAAGTTTTGAAACAAAAAAAAAAAAAATAATAATAAATAAACTTGTCTTATTTTATCTTGGACATTATTAATAAACTTAAGTTCATCATTATTTTCAAAAAAAAAAAAAATGCTTTAAATATTCTTAACGATTATATTTAAAAAAAATAATCAGATGGGTGTCTCACTTACCCCATAATAAGGGGTAAATGAGACATCCCCTCTTTATTTAAGTGAAAATCAATCATATCGGGGTAAGGAGCTTTTACTTGATACAATATGTAAGTTTTTAGTATAAATTATTTTTTTGCGAACGCATCTATTTACGAGATATTTACTGTCTTGTAAATCTGTATGACAGAAAATTTTTAAAGAAAAAACAAAACAATTACATCTGTGAAATTTATTGAAAGCCTATAAGTACAGATTTTACTTTAAACATATAAATGTGTGTTCAATAAACGTAATAAAATTGATTAAGGTTAATTTCGGTAAATTAGCGAAAACTATAAGCTGAAAAAGAAATTGGAAACACTAAATGGTTGCGTTTGGGGAGTTTAAAGTGTGCTAAGGAAGAACTATCATCATACTGGACTTCATACTCAATAATAATTCCCCATCACATCCTCTGCACCAGGCCAATAAAAACTCACCATTTCTATTCTTTCTTGCAACACTTTTTTTTTTTTTTTTTTGTATCATCAACTTCCATCATTAGGCCTACATAATACTTTATTTATTTATTTATTTTTTATTTTTTTTGTTTTGGTTTACTTTGGTTTGGTTCACTTTTGGTTTCACAAATACATAAACAATAGCTTTAGCAGTTTATGTAGCTTAGCTATCAATTCCTACTAGGTCATATTAGTTGTCTTGTATTTCACTAATTCAAATATTTAATCAGAGTTGCTTTTGATTTTGAAATCCTCATTATTATAGGGGGACCCACTTACCCCTAATAAGAAAAACATACGGGCTAAGTGGGACCCCTCCTCTAAACACTTATAAACAATATTTTATACGAAAATTTTTGTTGTAATATGAACCTTAAGCTAAACTATACGAGAAAAATTAGTGATAATAACAAAAAAAAATCATAATAATAATAACCTGGAATTACTTCTTTGAAAAATGTGGCTTAAACTCACAAAAAAAAAAATCCAGAATTTTTCTTTGACTAAGTACTATGACCTACAAAAAATTTCCATGAATCCTAAATATGTGCAAAACCAATCACTGTGATGAAACTTAACATGATCAGGGTAAAAAAGTTTGAAAACCTTATCCATATTTCATTTTTAAGGGGATGACCCACTTCCCCAACCAACCCTATACCGGGTGATCCAAAAGTCAGGACTAACTTTTAAAATTAATAATTCGAAAACGAATAAAGATAAAAAGATGCGGTTTGAACTACACGGATAGAAAAGAAGCCGGGTCTTGTTGGGCAACGACCCTAAAATAGTTCTGTTGGCGACCAACAGATGACGCTTTCGGACTTCTGATGCCGGATCATGCAAAGCTACAAATGATATAAAAACGAGCTACGGCAACAGGAAGTGGAAGTTGAAGCTTATATGTATCAAAATACTGCCCATAGTTGAGAAAGCCCTCTTAGTTAAACTGTATAAAAAGAGTTATGGAGACATAAAAAGCTATATCGCAATCAGTTGGTCGAAAACAAAACGTTTTGTTTCGTGGCCACACAAAACCCGATTTTTTTTTTCTATTCGTTCAGTGCAGACCGTATCTTTTTATTGTTATTTGTTTTCGACTTATTCATTTTAAAAGTTCACCTTGACTTTTGGCTCACACCGTACTTATAAGCTTTAAAAGCCAAAGCATGGGGCGCATGTATAATAAATAACTAAAAGTAAAGAAAGGTTATCAATGGAAAAAATTACACTTTAGTTTATACTATTTGCAGAGCGCAAAAGTTGTTAGTTAAATTATAAATTCATCAATGGTCTGTTACGTGCGCCCCATATTTTTCCTTTTCAAGCTTACAAATATTTTGGTAGCCATTAAAAGCTCACAACCGCAAATTTTCCAGACATGCTGTAAGAAATTCTGAAATTGTATGGGGTTTAAAATCCACATGAAGCTTAGAGAAATTATTTCATACTCTTTGGTTCATTTTTAAACCATGGTACTTTAAATTTTTTATTATATTAATTATTTATGAATCAAAATAAAATAAAGAAGCAATAGACATTTGGATTTATTCAAAAAGAAAATACCTGTTGATATTTTAAGAGTCGTTTCATACTGAACGATTAAATTTTAACTATTTTAATGAAAATATCAAATTATTGAGAGATTTAGATGTCTTTGATTAGCTACCACTTTATTTTAAGGTGCTAATGTCACTGGTGTGAGCATCAAAGCAGCAATGGTTTTAGCATCATTATCGATTAAGAGAGTGATAGTCTGGTCTCACTGCTATGTTATGTGGTGCAAACTGTCTCTTTCTTTTGAAATATTTCTTGTTGGACTTGACTACGCATGTAAACCAATATTAGGTTAAATTAGAATGCAGTAATAATGGGATTAATACATTGGTACTTGATGTAACTATCATATTGAACCAATTTTATTCATCAGTTGTTTGAGTTGCAGCAGGTAAGTAAATTGAGAGCAAATAATGTAAATTCTTCGTGTGGGAGAATGTTAGATGGCCACAATATTTAGATTTCTCGATCGAACTTGAGGTTTCGGGAAAATGGATAAAAAGTGGAACAAATTGTGATTCTGGCATTTTTCAGAAAATGGGGCGATTAAGGAAGAGTTGAGCTAAAATACCTTTACTGAGTTTCAAGAGAGGTAATTAATTTTGTAGATCCACAGTTTAAAAATATCCTTGACTGCAGCCACTACACTGTTTAAACAGTTTTCTTAGAATTGAGACAAAATCACTTATTTTTGAGAACATCACTTACTCAAAACGGTTCCGAGACAGTTTGGCTTAGAATTGAAAAGTAAGGGTTCTTACTTTTGAAATATACCCTCTTCTCGAAAACGATTCACCATATTCTCATTTTTGAAATACCGCTCTATTCACGAATGGCACAAAATGTGTTTATTTTTGAGACATTCGTATTCTCAAACCAATTCGATATGTTCTCATTTTTTAATCTTTCTGAAGAATAGGGAGGTATCGCCGGTTAAAGCCAGTCTACAGCCTCTCAAAAGGAATTCGGTAGGTTGAATACAACTGCTTTTAGACTTACTAAGAAAACTCCGGAAGCAATGCAACCATGGCCAAAGCACTGAGGCAGCATTGCAAATAAGAGCCAAGCATCTCTCTGGCATGCAGTTCTTGTCTTGCAAAGTTGCAGCTGTCCAGAGATTTATTAGCTCCCATTGAGAGCGTTGTCAGCCTGGTTGGGCCATAATCAAGCTGAAGGCAATACAATTAATAACTACACTCATTTAATCTTCAAACTGGTAACTAAAGATATTTTTCACACCAGTGAGTAATGAAGCAATTCAGAAAACTTTTTTTGCAAATACTTGATTTTACGGGAAAATGGGTGAAAACCTGTAAAATCCCTCAACGTTCTACGGAAATAACGCTCGTTCCAAAGTGCAAATCGCTAATATTTTTGCGTATTCGTTTGCCGAAAAGAGAAATTCAACTGCCGCTTTCCTTTTTGGCGCATGCGTCATTTTTGAGATGGTCCGCTTACTTGAATTTAAATTTGACATTTTCTTATTTCTAAGTCAAAACTGCTTGGAAAAAATAAGAAGATAAATGTTATCATTTCTAAGCAGATGATTTTTAACAGTATACTAATGCGTTTTAAACCTTGAGGTGGGCACTACTGAAGCACTGGCCGCTACTTGTGTGTTTACCTTATATGAAAAGAAAAAAAATTACATAACAGAACTTCAGTAACTGAAAGAAAAAAAGATCATTTCTCTAAAACAATAGCAATCTTAGAAATGAAATGCATATCGTTCGTCCTTTCTGGACATCTTGGAAGCCATAACAAAATAAACTGCTTTTGAACTTTTCAATGTTTATTCAATTGCCTTATAAAGTAATTTAAAAGGCTTTTTGCTAGTCAAGGAAATTTAATGAAACTCAGTTATTGCCATAAAAATAATGCACTTATCCGTCGTTTTCTATTCATAGTATCGGTATGGAGGTAATAACCGAACACCCATTTTATTTTCCAGAAATTTTCATATCCAATAGCTTCTTTTTGGGAGGAATATTACCCTGTAACTCAATGGAATAATTGCGTTAGAAAATCAACTTTGAAACTTCAAAGGACTTGCTTTCAAATCAATCGTACGAGATATGTTGAAAGAATATATTGGCAATTCATATCAGTCATTCCGTGAAAATGATTTCACGGGTTTCTAAGTTTTCAAGAGTTCTGAGTCAGTAAAAAGGATTAGAAATGTATTTTGAAATGAGTTGTGGAATAAATACGAGGTAATCAAATAATATGCATTGTATGGGGAAATGGTTCATATTTTCAATTAAAAATCTGTATACATTTCAGTTTGTAGCTTCATTTTGAGATTTCCATTAAAACCTATCTTTCTAAAGTCTTTGGTCCATTCTAATATCTTGAAAATATTTCTGAAATGCATTCGGACCTCGATTCAACGAATTTGTTTTGGTGCTATAATTTTGTTCGTTACATCAGGTTTTTTCGTAAACTCAGAGTGCATAGTTAAATGATATTTTAAGAGCACGTACTAGCCTTAACGACGCAACCCAAGAACGAAAGCCAAAAAAAAAGATTTTTACATTTGTTTATTCACCAGGAGGTTATTTAATTCTACACAAGGAATCCTTCTTTATTTTAACATGACTAAAAATTGAAAAATATTTGGTGTCTAAAGTTTAAAATTTTGTTCTTGATTAGGAAAACCTCTAGCAATACCTTTTCAAAGGAATAGAATGCTGTATAATTTATGCCATGTTGTCTTAAATGTTTCATAAGTGTTTCAAAACCATATGCGGCATTGGAAACATTAACGGTTTCAATGGCAGTTTAAGCTTTAATTTCAGTATCTGAACCATTAGTTAATGACTCTGACTGCTCATATACTTAATCAACTTTAGTTGCTTAGTTAGCATCTGACAAAATCGTCAAATTGGATCCCAGGAACTATTTTATCCTAAATAGAAGTCAGTTTCATCAATTTCCTCAACAGTAATTGGAAATCCAGCTTTCTAAAAAATCACTTTTTGAGTTTTTTTTTTTTTTTACTGATAAACTGTCTTCCAAGATTACCTTACAAAATGTAAGGAGTTCACTGCAATAAGTAGAAAAAACAGCCTTCAAAAATCTGGAGAAAAAAAATAGTGTTGGTGGGAAATCAGTTTATAAAAAATCATTTCATTGGCACAACGGGAATGATAAAACTCGTTTTAGGATATCCGGAGAAATTCGTTAAATCGAGATTGAATGCTTCGCAAAAAACAGGTTTTCGCCTTCAATTTCATTGGGAAGTTTAAAAAATTCGTTCAGTTGAAAAATTTGCTAATAGGGCTTCATTAAATGGGGGTCCGACGGTATCCCAATGAACACAAACCAGTAATACTTCAAATGACTCTTTTCTTTATCGTGCATTTCTTCGAAATGTAGCTTGAAAAGACTTTTTTGTTTTCAATTATTTTTTAAATGTTTCAAGTGGTTTTTTACACACGTAAAAGAAAAAGAATTACGATATTTACACTTAACAGCTTTTCCTCCAAGAAATCAAAAATGAAAAGCAGCCATCATATTTTTCGACTTACGTATTAATAGCCTCTAGGAGTAAAACGTCAGACAGTAAATACAATAATGTTACAAATTCTGTAAATAGTAATTATTGTAGGAACGTAACCTGTAAATAGTTTCCCGTAATGAATATACAACCCCTTTTTCATATGGCTAAAATATACGACCCCTATTCCCGTTTTGTTTATTGATAAAATTTGATAACGGTCAACGCATTTCGAGAAGCGTGTGGAATATTTGAGAAAATTCTTTTCGGTGTATTTAAGCCGTTAGCGATGGATAAACAGTTAGTTTCGATTGAGATTTTCGAACTGAGTGCATTTTTGCTCTGTTTATAGCGAGGCATTTCGCTGTGTTGTTTTCGCATTTGGAAGTAAATGCGTGTGTAAACGTTGAGTTTACGGTGTTGTGTGATAATTGCTTAATTGCTGATGAATAATTTAGCAGTTGTTGAAGATCTTTCCTGTATATAGTGTAAATAAATCTCCTGTGTTTTTATCAAGAACTGTGTCTTCATTTCAAGAAAGTGGAAGTCGCACCGAATCCGTTACAATTTGGCGCCCAACGTGGGGCTACTTCAGGACTTTCTTGCAGTAAGTGTGACTTTGGACATTTTTTCATAAAGACTTTTTAAATTTGGACTTTATTTGTATGGTGATTACTCGCGCAATGGATGAACAATTAAAACAACTGCTTGATGCAATCAACTCTGTGAAGAGTGATATGGCGGCTAATCAAGAACAATTAAAAAGTGACTTGACTGCAAGTTTTACTGCAAATCAAGAACAATTAAAAAATGATATGGCGGCTAATCAAGAACAATTAAAAAGTGATCTGACTGCAAGTATGTTGGCAAATCAAGACCAGTTAAAAAGCGATTTAACGGTGCTGAAAAAGGACTTAACGGTGCTGAAAAAGGACTTAACGTCTAACCAAGAAGAAATTAAAAATGACCTTATTTCGGTAAAGACTGTGATGGAAAATAAATTTAATGACATAGAGCATCGAGTTGATGCAATTGAAGAAAAATTTGATACCGTTGAAAGCCGATTCAATGCTGTAGAAAATAAATTTGAAGAGGAAGATAGAAGATTTCATCTACTTAAAGAAGAGATCTTTAAGGACGTGGAAAGGAGATTGGCGACCGCGGAAAGCAGCTCTGTACAGTTTGGCGCTCCCACATCGGTTGCTCGACCGTCCATTAAACTTGCCACATTTGATGGGAAAACTTCGTGGCAGGTTTACAAAACTCAATTCATGATAGTGGCGGAAGCGAACGGATGGGACTCTGCTACCAAGGCCTGTCATCTTGCAGCATCCCTGAGAGGTGACGCAGCGGACATTCTTCAGACCCTTCCGGACAGCCAGCGCCTGGATTTCGCCGCCCTCACATCTGCGTTGGAGCTTCGCTTCGGTGAGAAGTGCCAGAAAGAGTTCAGCCGACTCCAGTTGAAGTCCCGTTTCCAGAAAACCGGGGAAACCCTGCAAGAGCTAGCGGCGGACGTCGAGAGACTGTCTCATCTTGCTTTTTGCGACTGTCCTGCGGATGTTCGGGACAACCTGGCACTCAACTACTTCATCGACGGAGTTCGGAATCCTGAGATCCAGAAGGCCCTCCGGATGGCGAATGTAAACGACTTGAAATCCGCTTTGATGTATGCGATGAGATACGAGGCCGCCCAAGAAGCAACCCGTGTGGATCGCCATCTAATCCGGACTCAGGAAGCTGATGAGTCTGATTCCAGGTCGTCCCACCTCGCTGAACTTGAGAGACAACTCGGTGACTTGACAAGACATCTGAGCAGCATAACAGCCCAAAAGAAACAAGAGCAGAAGTGCTGGAAATGCGGTAGTGAAGGACACCTGCGAAGGAGTTGTCCGGCTCGCCAAGCTACGCGAGGGAAGGAAATCACCACCACTAGAGCTCTGCAGATTTCCTCTTCTAGTAGTGGCAGTGATGGACTTTTCATTTACGCACATGTAAATGGGAACCCCTGCAGACTGATTGTCGACACTGGAGCCAATGTGACAATCATTAGGACAGATGTGGCTCGTGAATTTGGATTGAAACTGCTGTGGACCTCGCCACGCGTAAGTCTCCAGACTGTGACAGGTGACAAAATTGAGATTGACGGTAAAGTGGACTTGGAAATAGTGTTTGGGAATGCCACCTACCATCATACGGCATTCGTCGCTAATATCACGGACCCCTTCATTCTCGGATTGGACTTTTTAAAGAAATATGACTTCACTCTCGACTTCAAGACTAATGAGCTGCACTCGATGAGAGAAGACATAGCTGTTTTCCCCGCAGAAAGTGATGTAAAATCCGCTCATCAAATAATAGCCCGAACAGATTTATCGATTCCCTCAAGGTCAGAATCATTAATACCTGGCTCCCTTGAAGAAAGCAATAGTTTTCGATTTGGACTCATTGAATACCCTAACCTAAGCAATAGCCTAAAAGGAGTACTGGTAGCATCTACGCTTGTGGACCTTTCCAAGGATGTAATTCCTGTGAGAGTCGCCAACATGAGTGAAAGGCCAAGGAATATCCGGAAAGGCGAAGTGTTAGCAACTTGTACTCCCGTAAACTGCATCATTAGAAGAATCAATTCCCCCGAGACTGTGTCTTCTGAGTCCTTGACATCGAAGTTAATTGGGAGTGCACCCTTATCGAAGGATCAAAGAACTGCTGCGGAACAATTGGTGGACGACTTCAAGCATCTGTTTTCATCTACATCGGAGGATGTGGGCCGGACGAATTTAACGCAGCATAGGATCTACACTGGAGAACACCCCCCTATTAAACAGCATCCAAGACGACTACCGTTCGCCAAGAAGGAAGAGGTTGAGACCCTCCTGAAAGAGATGAAGGAGAATGATGTAATCGAACCGTCATCCAGTCCTTGGGCCTCTCCCATCGTCTTGGTCCGAAAGAAAGATGGCTCCACCAGATTTTGTGTCGATTACCGACGACTGAATGAAATCACCAAGAAAGACAGTTACCCTCTTCCACGGATAGACGACACCTTAGACACTCTTTCCGGACACAAGTGGTTTTCGACCCTGGACTTGAAGAGCGGCTACTGGCAGGTTGAGATACACCCTGATGACCGAGAGAAGACAGCGTTTACAACTGGACAAGGCTTATGGCAGTTTAAAGTGATGCCCTTCGGCCTCTGCAATGCACCAGCTACGTTCGAACGTCTTATGGAGACAGTGTTAAGAGGACTTTCCTACGAATCCTGTCTGGTCTACTTAGACGATATCATCATCGTGGGACGCAGCTTCGAAGAACATCTGGCAAATCTTAGGAAGGTGCTGCAAAAGCTTAAGGAAGCCAATCTGAAGTTAAGCCCGTCCAAATGTAATTTGTTCCGCCGGGAAGTGAACTACCTTGGTCACATCATCTCTTCTGAGGGTGTACAAACCGATCCAGAGAAGGTATCTGCGGTCAGGAGTTGGAGTCGTCCCGAAAACATCCATCAGCTGCGAAGTTTCCTGGGGCTCTGCACCTACTACAGGAAGTTTGTAAAGGGTTTTTCCAACATTGCACGACCTTTGCATAAGCTGACGGAGAGCAAGCAAAAGTTCGAATGGTCCAAAGAATGCGAAGATGCATTTCTACGACTGAAGGAGGCTTTAACATCAACGCCTATCCTCGCCTATCCTCAGCCTGAAAAATCCTTCATCCTGGACACTGATGCGAGCAACGAGGGCATCGGAGCTGTTTTATCCCAAGAAATTGACGGAAATGAACATGTCATCGCTTACTGGAGCAAATGCTTATCAAAGTCGGAGCGAAATTACTGCGTCACCAGAAAGGAGTTACTGGCCATAGTGAAAGCTGTAGAACACTTCCATCATTACCTCTACGGCCGAAAATTTCTGCTTCGGACAGATCATGCCTCATTAACTTGGCTTTTGAACTTCAAAAATCCGGAAGGCCAGATAGCCAGATGGATACAGCGGCTCCAGGAATATGACATGGAGATCAAGCATCGAAAAGGGTTATCTCACGGTAATGCTGACGCTTTATCAAGGAGACCCTGTCCTGAGAACTGCAATTATTGTTCCCGAATCGAGAAACAGTATGGAACGACTAGCCCTACCGCCTATCAGGTGACAGTGACTCCAATATCATCAGAACCTGATCCATGGAGTGACGACCAAGTTCGAAATGATCAGCTTGAAGACCCCGACATAAAACCAATTTTGGAGTTCATGGAAAGTGACAGTCGGCGCCCTAGCTGGCAGGACGTTTCCATCTTCAGTCCTGCAACAAAAAGATACTGGGCTTTATGGAACTCGCTCCATTTACGGAACGGCGTACTGTACCGGAAATGGGAATCTGACGACGGCAAAACATCTAGGTGGCAGTTACTACTTCCCCGATCAAGGATTTCAGATGTTCTGAAAGAAATACATAGTAGTGCGACTGGAGGACATTTTGGTGTCTTGAAAACCCTCAATAAAGTTCGGGAGCGCTTCTTCTGGAGCAAGGCGAAGGATGACGTGGAGAAGTGGTGCCATTCTTGTGACGCCTGTGCTGCTCGTAAAGGACCGAAGAAGAGAAGCAGAGGGAAGCTACATCTGTACAACGTTGGAGCTCCTTTCGAACGAATTGGGATTGACATCCTGGGTCCTCTACCAAGAACTGCTGATGGGAACAAATACATTCTTGTTTCCATCGACTACTTCACCAAATGGCCGGAAGCATATCCCATTCCAGATCAAGAGGCTACCACCGTAGCAGAGACTCTGGTCCAACACTGGATCTCGAGATATGGAACACCTTTGCAGATTCATTCCGATCAAGGGAGGAATTTCATCTCTGCTGTGTTTAAGGACCTATGTCAAATTTTCGGAATTGAGAAAACTAGGACAACACCACTACACCCACAATCGGACGGCATGGTGGAGAGATTTAACCGCACAATCCTGAACAATCTCTCGCTTATGGTATCCAGAAATCAACAGGATTGGGACAAGAAGCTACCTTTGTTCCTGCTGGCCTACCGAAGTGCTGTCCACGAGACTACTGGATTTGCCCCATCTCAGATGCTCTTCGGACGAGAGCTTCGGCTACCTTGTGATCTCGTCTTCGGTCGTCCTCCGGATGCGCCTTCATCGCCTGAGGAGTACATCCAGGATCTCCAGGCCCGGTTGGAAGACGTTCATAACTTCGCACGAGAGCGAATCAACATCGCGGCGGAGAAGATGAAGACCCGATACGACACAAGGTCTACTGGACATGAATTCAACGAAGGCGACAAGGTTTGGTTATGGAATCCCATCCGACGGAAAGGTCTTTCACCCAAATTGCAGTCGCATTGGGATGGACCCTACAAAGTCGTTAACCGACTGAATGACGTCGTAGTGAGGATCCAAAAATCACCTAATGCAAAACCTAGGGTTGTACATTATGATCGGTTAGCCCCATACTATGGCCATAGTTCATGAGTATTACGTAAACAACCATGGTTGATAACATAAAAGTTGTAGATAATTTTTGCTTTTAATGTTTAGTAATATTTCTTGTTATTATTGTGTTTTCTGTATCTGTTAGTTATTAATTAATGTGTATATTTGTAAACTTGTGATAGAAGTTTGGCACCCTTTCTGGGGATTGTACTGCCCGGGACGTGCAGTCCTTAGGAAGGGGGCAATGTTACAAATTCTGTAAATAGTAATTATTGTAGGAACGTAACCTGTAAATAGTTTCCCGTAATGAATATACAACCCCTTTTTCATATGGCTAAAATATACGACCCCTATTCCCGTTTTGTTTATTGATAAAATTTGATAACGGTCAACGCATTTCGAGAAGCGTGTGGAATATTTGAGAAAATTCTTTTCGGTGTATTTAAGCCGTTAGCGATGGATAAACAGTTAGTTTCGATTGAGATTTTCGAACTGAGTGCATTTTTGCTCTGTTTATAGCGAGGCATTTCGCTGTGTTGTTTTCGCATTTGGAAGTAAATGCGTGTGTAAACGTTGAGTTTACGGTGTTGTGTGATAATTGCTTAATTGCTGATGAATAATTTAGCAGTTGTTGAAGATCTTTCCTGTATATAGTGTAAATAAATCTCCTGTGTTTTTATCAAGAACTGTGTCTTCATTTCAAGAAAGTGGAAGTCGCACCGAATCCGTTACAATATTTTATACCGATGTGAAGATCTTCAGGAGCCTCCCGCGGAGAATATGTCTGCTTTTGCGCCCACATGTAAGGCCTCATGAATGCGTTTTAAGTTCGCGTTATTTATTTCTCTCTATTTCATAAATGCAGTTGCATTGCCTCACCCTACTGGTAAATGAAACATGCTTAGTGAACGAGATATACAATATCATAATTCAACTCATTCCCATCATAAGCACCAGGTGTTGCAAAATGAATTTTATGAATGCAGATTTAACGGAAGAGAAAAAGGCACAAGTAAATGGAAGCTTTCATCCCGAAAAATAGGAGGACAATGAGGTAAGACGAATTTTGCAACGAAAATTTGCATTATATCGCTTTGATTTATTGCGTCTTACTGAAGTTTAGATTTTTGTGTATATTTTAAAAGGAATAAGAATTAAGGTCCCAGTAACTTAGAATATTTGCTTGAATTTTCAACGTCATTTGGTTCCTTTAATGGTTTATATCTTAACCTGATAAGCTGATTGATGCAGTGAGAAGCAAAGGGGTGTAAGAGGCAAAAGTTAAAATTTGAAGATAACCAGTACAAATGGTAGGTGAACCTCTCTGTTTGGGGGGAAGAGATAGTACTAGTAGTTCTGGTAGGTTCTGTTATACAGCATGATTTAGAAAAACACTTTTCAATAAAAGCCTATCTAGGACCTTCTCTTTAAACGCGGTTTACTCAAAGCTTGAAAATGCCCACTTACATCCCTTTGCTTCTCCTTCCCTCGATTGCCAAACTGACTTACATCGAATTTTTTGTTAAAAGTTTCTCTCGTTTGGCTTAGGCTCCATGTTGCTTTAAATTTACCATTTAACGGTTAAAACATGTTGCAAAAAAAAAAAAAAAAAAGCTTTCAATGAACTTTACAGAGCAATGAAATGCTGTGTAGGTCTACGAAATAATCAGGAATTCCCCCCACCGAAAATATACGGGACATTAATGGAGGCTACATCATCAAACAAAACCAGCAAGGACAAATTGCTGAAATTACTAATCAAAAAACAGAAATCGACACTAATTAATAAAACGATATACTCCTCTATGGAACGATTCTTGCACAATTGAACGCATGTAAAAACCAAGCGATTTCATCGGTTAATTTCAATGTAACTAGCACAAGTAAAGGGAAGCTTTTATCAGGAGAAATAGGAAGGATAATAAGGTAAGAAGAATTTTGCAACAAAGTTTTTGCATTATATCGCTTTGATATATTACGTCCTACTGAAGTTTAGATTTTTCTGTATATTTTAAAACGAATAAGCATTATCCTCCTAGTACCTTAGAATACATCAATTATATTGCAAAAGAAAAGGATACACTGGGACACCACATAACATCGATGCGACGCCAGCCTATCACTTCAGCCTTTAATTATGTAGCAAAAAATAGGGGTTCCTATTTTCAAAATCAAGACTTAGTGCTAATTTTACTTTGTATATGGTCCCTTATCAAAATTTTACCTACGTAGTTTTAAAGAAGACTTTAAATCATGTCAGATGACACCCTTCTTTCCTTTCTAGTATGTATAATGGCCGAATAATTAAAGATGTTTCGTTTTTTTTTTCTATGACTATACGTACTCAAGTCTAGCGAGAATTATTTCAAAAGAAAGGAATAGTCAAAATCGACCTCATAACATCGCTGTAAGACCTGCCTATTCCTCGCTGGATCTAAGATGAGGTTAAAACATTTATATACCATTGACATTAGCGCATTAAAATAAAGTAGTAGATAATCAAAGACATCTAAATCTCTGAATAATTTGATAATTTCATGAAAAATAGTTAAAATTTTATTGTTCAGTATGAAACGACTCTTAAAATATTAACAGTTATTTTGTTTTTAAATAAGTCCAAATGTCCAATGCTTCTTTGCTATACTTTGATTCATAAACAACTGATAGAATAAAAATTTTAAAACCACCATATTTTTAGTCCCTTGACACCACATACCATCGCAGCGAAATGTATATTAGTGTATTAGTGACATTAGCACGTTAAAATAAAGTGGTAGATAATCAAAGACATCTAAATATCTAAATTATTTGATATTTTAATTCAAAATAGCTAAAATTTAATTGTTTAGTACGAAACGTTTCTTAAAATATAAACAGTTATTTCGTTTTTAAATGAATCCTAGTATCTAATGCTTCTTTATTATATTTTAATTCATAAATAATTAATATAGTAAAATTTTTAAAGTACCATGGTTTTAAAATGATCTAAAGAGTACGAAATAATTTATCTAAGCTTCATGTAGATTTAAAGCCCATACAGTTTCAGGATTTCTCACAGCATGTCTGGAAAATTTGTGAGTGTGAGTTCTTAATGACTACCAAAATATTTGTAAGATTCAAAAGAAAAAATATGGGGCGCACGCAACAGACAATTGTTGCATTTATAATTTGACTAACAATGTTTTCACTCTGCAAATAATATAAACTTAAGTGTAAGTTTTTTCATTGATAACCTTTTTTTCTACACTTATAGTTATTTCTTATACATGCGCCCCATGCTTTTCCTTTTAAAGCTTACAGGTTCAGGGTGATCTAAAGGCCAAGATGAACTTTAAAAATGAATAATTCGAAAACGAATGACAATAATAAAAATCGGTTTGCACTGAACGAATGGAAAAAAGCCGGGTTTTGTGTGACAAAGAAACAAAAGTAGTTTTGTTTTCGACCAACAAAGGGCGCTACAGCTTTTTATTTCTCCATAACTCATATAATAAAGTTTCACTAAGAGGACTCTCTCAACTATAGCCAGCATTTCGATGCATATAATCTTCAACACTTCCTGCTACCCCTTGCTTTTTTTTATATCGTTTGTTGCTTTGCATCACTCTACATCTGAAATCCGCCAGCGCCAGCTGTTGGTCACCAACATAACCATTTTAATGTCGTTTCCAGACAAATTCCAGCTTCTTTTCTATCTGTTTAGTGCAAACCGCATCTTTTATCTTTATTAGTTTTCGAATTGTTCATTTCTAAAGTTCGTCTAGACTTCTGGATCACCCGGTGTTTTGATAGCTGTTTGACCTGAAAAGCACACATTTTCCAGACAATCTGTAAGAAAAACTGCAACTGTATGGGGCTTTAAATCTACATGAAAATTAAAGAAATCATTTTATACTTTTAGTTCATTTAAAAAACATGGTACTTTACAACTTTTTTATTTCATTTTTTTTCTGCAGTTTAGTATTGTGTGTCTGAAATGTTCCAGTAGATTTTATACTTCGATCAGACAGAAGCTGAGACGGTTAAATTGACGATGACGGAGTTCAGTAAATTTATTCAGTCGATAAAATAAGCTTTAAAAATAAACTGAACCATAAATAACAATGTAACCCCAAAAAGCATTCAGCTTTATTTAAATTTTACGTACAACAAAAATTCAATGCAAGCAGTATATTTTTTATGAGGAAATATAAAAAAAACATCATGCATTTATTTCTCTGCTACTAATCTGGAAACACATAGATAATTACATAAATATACCGGAAGTAAGCTAAGCAGAAAAAAAGCAAATATCTGCTAAAAAGTTGCAGTTTAACCTAACATTTTATTTTTCTAAACGAAAAGGAATTCAAATAGCTAAACAGAGTATCAAACAGTTCGCCCAACGGATCTATACATGGGACTTACCGATTATATTCATAACATAGAATAACCCAATTATACGTGGGTCATTCTGAGACAAATGGGCAATATCGTGCATTTGATTTAAAAAATGCTAATTTAGTAAGTCAACAATGAATGTCTAAAATGTTTACCAACATTTTTATTCATGCACTGCAATCTGCACTAGTTTAAATGTGAAATAAAATAAATTTCAATGCGAAAACAAATTTTAAATTTTTAAATGTCACTACCATGGTTTGTCCCTGACTACAAACTTTATTGTTTTGAGGTTTAAAGTAAGATTTTCAAAGCGTTAAAAGCAAAGAGAACACCTTAACTAGGTATTTTTTTCATCTGTATATTTTATTTGGAGTTGGATTTGGAAATTTGTACGTAAGGGAAAAAAACTCCGTTACATCTTTTCCATTTAAAATTTGTGTTTGGAGAAAATTATAACAGCTGCGTCATGAAAGTTTTTGTCCCCCCCCCCCCCCCCAAAAAAAAAAAAAATATATATATATATATATTGGGATTTTAATGTCATGTAACTGTTAGCAATATAGGTTCTACATTTCCACTTACAAGCAGAAAAAAACTGGACACTCTGGTTTAAGTGAACAAAAATTACTTCATTTGATTTTTTCATTGAAAATTTCAGTCATGGTTTTAAAATTTCAGTTATATTTGTGCTACAAAACTTTGGTTCTTTACTGTTAAAAGTTTAAATAGCCAAGTTATTTTTATTCTTATTCTTAATGACTTCAGTCTCTCATATTTTGCTGTTTGAAAACCAATAAAAATTTACTTACTTCTTAAACGAGTCTCTTGTTTCGGAAAGAATATTTGTTTAAAAACTAGACTGCTTAAGAATATTTTCCATCCGAGTCGAACAAAGTGATTGTTACATTTAATACACGTATTTACAATTGATTATTTTCTAATTTGTGGATAACTTTAAGCTAATCCTTTCTTTCCATTTCATCTTTCGCAAGCTTGCGTTTTTTATTTCTTACATCAATAAGAGTTTTAGCAGGTTCTATTTCACGCATACATTTAGGTTTAAGTCCATCTTTCAGTCTGTGATTGCCATTATCAATCATAGATATCATAGATTGAGCAGAATCTATTTTTCTTTAAGTTCCGCTATTTTATCTTTCTTGGGGTGATGGAATGTTTTCTATCACCCGAGGTTTTTTTTTTTAGATCTTTTTCACATTTTCCTTTTTCTTATCCCATTTTGTATTTCGAGTAATTGAATAAATTTTTAAAATAGAAATGTTTCTTTTATAATGCAGCATCTTTTATTAATCATAATCCTTTAATAACATCAAGGCTTAAAGAGGATCTTTGGAAGTCAGCATTCTTTTATTATCAAGTTTTTGCCAAGTACCATTAAAGCTACAGTCCTCGGGGATTTCATCATTATGTTCATAGAAAAGCAACTAATATGTTAGCTTGTCGAAACGAGTCTTGTTCGGATTATCCGTAAGACCCTATGCCCCTTATGATCAGAGTTATGTCGTCTGCATAGCCAATACAGTGAAGACCTTTGCGACGAATTTTTCCAAGATGTTCATCCACTCCCAAGTACCAAAGAAGAGGAAAAAGAACTCCCACTCGTCGGCAGCCCCGGCAGTTACCCACCATTAGGGTTTTAGACAACATGCTAGCTTTCGCCACACGCGTGGTTAGCAGACTACTAACACAAGTACATGCCATGGGATCAATTCCCCTACGTACAAGGGAGTTGTTTATAGTCTTAGTGGGGACCTTATCGATGGCTCTTTCAATGTCGAGAAAAGCAGCACCTGCCAATACCTTTATATTTACTGCATCATCTATAGCTGTTGTTAGCTAATAGAGTGCAGTCTCCGACAAGCATGCTGGCATTTAGAAAGAGGGGTGCTCTTCAAAACACTATCCCTGATATACCTATCAATTACTTTCTCCAGAGATTTTAGGAGAAAAGATATTTGACTGATAGGCTTAAAGGCTTTCGCCTCATTGTGGTTTGGCTTCACAGGCTTGGATATAAAAATTACCTTGCAGGTTCTCCAAGCACAATGCACGTAGCCAAATAGGGAAATGTGGGGCAAGTGAAATGATGAAATATTTACTCCGCTTTTAACGCCACCTAACTAGTAACATTTTAACTATGTAGTAACACATGTAGTCTATTCCAGTCAAGAAAAAAATACCTCTGAAAATTAAAAAAATACAATAATACAAGTAATTTTAAAAGGGTAAAACTTCCTTGTGAGTAAAAAAATTTTTTTGCTATCATTGATTGATAAAGTTATTGTTCTTAGCATTTGAAATGTTAATTGAAACCTACTAAGATTCCGTGAAGTATGTATTTATGTAATATTAAGGGCATTTCTAATTTAAATGCTTTGTACAATTAGTTAAGTGCATGCTGGGCAAAATGGATGGGGCAAAGTAAAATAGTTCTTTTCATTTAATCATTCAATCATTTACTAAATCAGTTACGTAGACATTTTTCATTTACATTTCTTCATTTAGTAATTCACTCTTTAGTTCATTTATTCACTTATATAATTATTCATTCCCTATCTTATTCACTCATTTATATTTCCTCTTGTATTAACTAATTAACTTATTTATTTATTTGTTTATTGCTCTTTTTTATTTATTCAATTATCATTTCATTTATTCAAAAATATTTTTTGCAATCGAATAAAAAATATTTCATTCGAAAAATATTTCATTTTTCACTTTGCCCATGGTTAAAAAAAAAAATGAAATTTCTCTACTTTTTTTTTTGAAGGCACAAATTTACTGCCAAAAATAAAAAACAATGTTTCAATGTAAGCTTTTTTAATAATATACACTGCTCTTTCTTTATATACAGTAGTTTTCGAAGTAAGTTTGCAATTTGTTCACTTTGCAAAAGTTAAGTCAGCTTAACTAATTTCATTTTGCCTCACATTCACTTAGTTGGAGGGCAAGCCTCATCGCTTGCCCTCCAACCATTGGTGTTGAGGCCGAAATTTAAACGAGCACTTTGTATAATTCCAAGGAGTAGACGTTATTCGTTTTGGGGGCAATCTTCACCGGTTTCGGAAGATTTTAAAAGGGCCGCGCTGCAAAATCAGAGTCACCCGCAGTGTGCCCTTTAGAGAATTTGTGCACCTATTCTGCAGTGTAATCATTAGTGCAACGGAAACAGACTGAGAGCAGCGAACTAGGGTACCATATCATTGCGGGTTGGTGATATCATCAATGATAGTATAGATGTCCATTTGAATCCCAATGCCATCCTCCAGAGGAGATTTTTCCTCTGGGTAGCCTTTTTCGTGATCGTCAATTTAACTGCAAAAGTAGCCTAGCTGTAAGAGATTATAGGCCTCTCTGCCTGGATTTCAGTTGTAAGGGAAGGGTGATATTGGGTAAATAAACACCATATTTGTTTCCTAGTGCTGGTTCACTTCTTACGCGTCTCATTAACAATTTACAGAGTCGGTCATACAAAATCGGAATCAATGTAGATATTTTCTTGAAATAATGTTAATACATCTTCAACTGCCCTACTACACTTATGATGAAATTCAAATACACTAGTGTCAGAAGATATTCCAAAACTTTTTTATACTGGCATATCTGTAATTTTTAACAGTCTGGGATTGTTTTTCGGAGGGTCATGAAGAAAGTATTCTCCCAAAACTGAAAGCAATCTGAGTGATCGATAACCACTGGTTACTGACCTAGCGAAGGATCTTTAAGAAATCTGAACCAAACTTGTCCATAGTGCTCTGCAAATCTTGCTTGCGAAATAGGAACTTGGCAAACCAAAAATGAATATTATCTGGATAATTGTTATGTTACAGAAAAGATCAACTGTAATACCTTTTCCAAATGCGTTATGCACAATGTACAAATTTCAGGCACCTAAGCTGACTAAACCAAATTTACGGAATTTTTTGACATCCTGGTATGTAACTTTAAATGTAGATTTGTTAACATTAGGACCAGATGACACTAACATTACATAGATTTTTCATTTCAATTTTAGAATGCCTCAAAATGTTGAAAATACTGTTAAATAATCCATAGCAGTTGCATGCCCCAACTGTTCACTTCCAATAAAATTTTCAGCTATTCTTCCCAATCTTATGCTCCAAAACCTCACAAAGACATCTAATTTTTATAAACTCTGTTTATTGAGAGCTTCGTCAATCATAACTAAGAAGAATGGTGAGCTTTTTTCAAATTCATCGGTTATTTCTTTTTAAAAGTATGGACCAAGACCATGAGAAATAGCATAAGCTATTTGTTCTATCACTAAGTTGCATACCTCTTGGCAATTTGAATCCGGAAACATGTGCTGAAACAAAACTTGCACCGAATCAGTAGATTTGAAGAATTGGTTACTCTTTGCCAAATGAATAATATAAAATTAGATTTCAAAATTTTTTCTTCTTCACTCATGACCTAAGTACTAATGCAACTGTTTTTTTTTTTTTAATATCTAAACTGATCTTTTTACCACTTGTGTCAGCAACAAACAGACCTTCAGGAAGATCCTTCTGACGTTTTTCAGCGTTTTCTTTATGGTTGAATGTTTTAGCATGCTGCCTCAATTGCGAAAATCCACTATTGCTTATGGGCGCTGAACAGTTGCAAAAATGGCAGAAAGCGGTGGAATCATCCTTTTCTTAAGTGTCCCATGCACCAATATTTGTACTATGAATGTTCGCGTGGTCCAAACCAGTCCACACGAAATATTTTTAAGTGATGCGATTTCGAAACTCGATTTTCATTTATAACAAAATACGTTTTAGCATCATAAGAAACTCACATTCCACGATCCCAAAATTCCGAAAGAAAATAAGAGTTAAAAAAAAAAAACTAGAACATTCCAATCAAAAAATTCACTTGACAAAGTAATATACCAACGAAAACCACGCTGCAAAACACACAAACTGCCCCAAACGCAAAATTCTAAAACCAGCTTCAGACTTTATTTTCGAATCTCCATCCACTATACAGCGACGTTACATTACTGTAGCCAATGAGAGAAGATGCCTGTTGTAGGATTTAGTCCATTGCATTTTCTGATATGAAACTCGTTTGCACATGTCCTTCAAACAAAAAGCCCAATGTCAGAAAGTTTATTTACGGTCATTTTTAAAATATATAACGATTAAAAAAACAAAAGTACAGGACTTATAGCACATTTTGTAAAAACATGGGAAATACTGGACGATTTCGATGCTTTTCTTCAAAACAAAGGAAATATAGGACAATCTTGACCCCTGTTACTAGTGAACGTAATCCCCCTTTTTTCTTTTCGTATTTTCCAGGGACAACGAAACTCTTCGTAAGAGATAACCAGCATTTTTTCCCCCAAGTTTCGAACGAAGAGCCGTCACCCGGTAAATTGCGTTAGGCAGGTACCCACCATTTTTTTTTCTTCCTGCTACAAACTAGGGCCGTCCACTAGTAATTAACGGGTAACCATCATTTTTTTTCCTTTCGCGAGGGGACGGGAGTCTTCATACGAACAAAAAAGTCGGTAACCACAGTTTTTCGTAATGTCGAGTGTCCGCACAGGGCCGACGAGAGGTCATGTAGCCTAGTTGGAAACTAGGAGCCAAGCTTTTGAGAGGGCCCGCTTTGGAAGCGTAGTAGTAGTATACGCTCCATATGATTTATGAGAGGACAAAATTGATAATAGCCTTGACTCTCGGCAGTCTTGCGCCTGCACAATATAGTTTTCTTTCAAGGCATATACAAACAAAACCATGGCGCCTATATGCAAAATTGTTAAGGGTGGGTTTAGATACTTTCCCCGTGGTTTAGCAGGATATTTTCCCCATGGGAACTGATTTCAGTACAAATTGGGGTTATTAAAATTTGGCATTTTTAATAACTTACTTCTTAATGGCTGGAGAAGAAATGTTTTTTACATTTTTGTAACGAAAAAAGTACTAAGAGCAAAGAAGTTTTAATTTCTAAGGGTGGCTTGTCCCATATGGGCATCTATGTAAAAAACTACGATATTAAAAAAAACGGTTAACTATAAGTCATTTTAGTACTTATTTGTATTACGAAAACGGTCAAATCTGCGCTAAAATACTCTCGAGAATGTTTAAGTCATTAACATGCAAATTTATTGCAGCCGTCCGATTGAAAGAAAAAACTCAAAATTTTTATCAGAGTATATTTTTTTTTTACTGAATATAAATGCAAAAGAGAACACAAATATTCACAGAGTGCTTAGCATTGAAAGATGCTTACTACCAATAATCATATTGCCATTTCAGCAATCTTTTTTTCCGTGTTTATCCCCCCCCCTTGTCGTTGAACGGCTACAGACATAAATTTTCATATACAGTGAAATCTGTGTAAGTTGACCACTTGCGGTGCACTACTTTAGTGGTCAACTTAAGCAGGTGGTCAACTTATAGAGGTTGTTTTATATGATAAGATCTCTAATTCTGTGCCTGAAAATAGAGGTCAACTTAGACAGGTGGTCAACTTACAAGGGTAGTCAACTTTACAGGTTTAACTGTACAGTGAAACCTGTGTGTAAGTTGACCACTTGCGGTGCACTACTTTAGTGGTCAACTTAAACAGGTGGTCAACTTATAGAGGTTGAATTACATGATGTGGATCTAATTCTGGGCCTGAAAATAGCGGTCAACTTAGACACGTGGTCAACTTACAAAGGTGGTCAACTTTACAGGTTTTACTATCACGAGAAAGAATACTTGTGTGGTCGAATAAACCGTCGCAGTAATCTTTCTAGAGGCATTGGAACAACAACAATGTATTCCAATCACGGTCGTCGAGAGCCAAGGAGGATCACCCGTTTTCAGTTTAGTTGCCAGACTCCCCTCCCCCCCCCATTCCATTTAAACTTGTGAAATTAAAACAACTCTGATTCCAAGTCGGGCCCCCTCAAGGGACGGACCCCGAGTTTCTGGGCTGACATGACCTCTCACCGGTCCTGGTTCTAATACACCATGTTAAATCCTAAAACTCTGACTTCGTGAGAAATTCTTCCCTTTTTATGACGCAGTTTGAAAAATTCGTAAGTTTTAATACGGTAGACTTTAGTAATGATCTATGCTTAAAAAAAATTACTTTTCTTTGATTTAGAACACGAAAAGGTCTGTACTTACATCAAAAAATTTGCAGGTGATAAAACGTGAGTTTATTTGCCTTTACATGTGCGTCTTGTTAATTAGCCAGTTGTGTTTCCTGCAAGACAGAACTTAATTCGCCTACCTCATCATGGTATTACATTCCTTTAAAAAAAATTGGCAACGAAAAATATCCAAACGTACATGTATGGGAGATTTTGTATGATTGGGAAATTACGTTCGTTTCACTCCGGTGCTCCGATACACTACATTTTACGGTATTTACTAGATGTTAATAAACTAATAAATTAAGAGAACTACTTCTAAACTCCTTTAACATTTTATATAATTTTCATCAAGCATAATCGGTTATTTTATGCGCAAAAGGGGTAAATATCGTCACCTCAGAGCAACAGTAAGATACTTTAGTGTTATTTCTGGGACTAGATATCATTCTGATGCTCTGAGGCGACGATATAATGGTATTTCGAAACAATGGTGAGCTGCGTTAGTCTGTTACGACAACCTCTTGTTGTTTAAAATGAATGATATAAAATATTTTGCAGAAAATAACTGCTCCTATCTCATTTCCACCTTCATTTGAAATGTATAACCAGAATATGATAATTTTTTTTTTAAAAATTTAAAGCAGAAAGGCCGTTTACAATTACATTATTGCTAGACTACAACGATGGAATCGCCCTACAATAGATATTCTTTAATTTCATCTTCGATAAAAAAAATTTAAAAACATTTAAAAAAAAAAGGAGTAAGGAAAAAAAAGTGAAAAGCAAGTTTTATCGTTTTGCGCTACTATCAAATATTTAGCTCGAACTGTAAGCGTAAACTTCTTTAGGTTTCTCTATTAAGACTTTTTTAAAAATGTAGTCGACACACACCGAGGGGTAGTTTTCAGCATTTATTCCTGTTTAATATTAATAGCCGACAGGATTGTCTCATGAGTTGGGGGAATTGATTAAGGTCAAAAGGGTAAGTAGAGGAAGATTAATGACCTGTTAGTCTGATTTTCCCTATGCAATCTCATTAACTAAAGTAATCTGATTATTTGATATGTCTCTGTAATTATTAATTAATTGGTAGGGAGTACTTGAATATGTGTAAGAAATAGGAATTTTCCCTGTATGCGTATCCCATAGTTAATGTAAAAGAAATATGAAAGAGCTAATTTCTATATCTTTGTACCTCCCAAATTTAGTTTATTTGATGAGGCAAAGTGAATATCCTAGAACCTAGAAGATATATTCCTAGAAATATTTTGCGAGAAGCACACAAATTCATACTTATACTCTAGATTGAGATAAAATGCTTTACTTCATAGAAATGTTGATGTTTATGCTTACAGCTAAACCGGTAAATTTCATTAATATTTAAATGTCATTAGAGTAAATTTATTTTTTATCAGTTTTTATCCAACACGCGTGAATAATAAGTAGTATTTTTATAGGAAAGGATAATCAATTACACCTAATCAATTACTGCAACAAGAAATATAAATGTAAGGAGGTAGAAAAGTATTTTAATGTGCATGGTGTATCTAAACTGGTATGTAAAAAATGTTGACATATAAAGCGTAAAACGTACGGTATTTAACAGTGATTGCGGTTTAAAAAATATTTCTCTGCCCATCAACATTGCTCTCAGATATCATTCTGCTCTGCATAAAAAATATTGGTATAGTTTCCGTCCGTTGCGAAACTTCTACAAACCATTGCTGAGCCGCCCCCAAATATACACTTTGAGATTTTTTTTCTCTTCACAAATATCGTACCAGAAGTAGTAAAACCCACCTAGTCCATCCTAATTAAACTTTTTCTCATCGAAAAACATTATGTTATTTCAATTTTTACCCATAACAATGCATTTTTGGAAATCTCAGTATTTGGTTTCTGAAGAACTTTTTTAAGAGTCTGTCATGACATTAGTTTCACATTAAGAAATTTTTTCTTTTTTTGTAAAAGATGTTGAACAGTTCGAGCACTGTTTCCTAACTTGAACTCCCATCTAATATCTCTTGATGTTTGTTTCTTTGAGCGAGCTCATCTTATCATCATTATTTTCACACGCACAGAAACTGAAGATTCCATAACTTTTCGTCTTTGTCGAACTTATTAGCCGGAGTTTTTGAGAAAGCTCTAAATGTAGGATCTCTATCTATTCAAATATGTAGCAATTTGACGTACAGTACGTCGTGAAATTTTTCAAGAAACCACTTTCCTTGCCTCAAGTTCTTCAAGTTTTGTACCTGACGGGATGATTGTAAGAATAGAATGGAATTCTTCCCATCCCCATCTTCTTCATGTATCCCTTCGTTTAGAGGGATACATGATCTCAGGCATCAAGTACCCATATGACAATATAAACGCAATGAAATCAATATAACTGTTGTTTACTTAGTTGATATTAACTTTAAACATTCAAAACCATATTGACATAATAAAAGTTATCACAGTTTGACAGTATGAGTGATAGATTTATATAATCACTGCAGTAAATATGCTAAACAATAAAAATATCAATTCACACTTGCAACCCACATAACACCTTAAACATCTGAGCATAAAATAACTCTACTGATGAGTTACGTTTTTGATCAGCCAAATGCGCTTGAACAAGTAGAAATAGATGTCAAACCCTTGTTTGAATGAAAAAAAAAATGATTTTGCTATTGTTAGATTTACATCAAAAAAGTTAGTTGCCCATTGTGTAGACCCATAAGCGGGTGCTAAGTTGGAATTCTAGAATTTGAAATAAGTTTTCTAAAGCAAAAAGGTAACATGAAAAATTGACAAAAAGTTGACTAAAAATTGACAAAAGTGTAGTAAATGAGAATGAATGTGTTAAGTTGCACATATCCAGATGGGCTGAGCTGAACTTTAATAATTACAGCAAACAAATTGTTCGCATTTGACTTTTCAGGTTTTGAAAATATATGCTAGGCTTTATATTCTTTTCTATAAGTATGCTGATACTTACATTTTCCATCCCTCTTTTTTTTAATTAATTCAATAGATAAAACTCTTAATTTTACTATTGCAAGACAAGAAGCAAATAAGGTGATTTTTGTGATTGTCGTCCTTTTTCTTTTTTTATTCGTTGTAATTTGAGTTTCATTACGCTACTTTAAAAAAATTGTTAGTTTTATTTATGAAATATATTGTTCACAACTGTATTAGAGAATAAGTTACTGATCAAAAGCATCATAAGTTCATTTATGTTGCGTACATTGTTTTACAAATATCCTAGTGGAATTTAAAACAATGTTATTTTGTGTTCACTTTATTATGATTTAATAAAAAAAAATTAGAACTAGCGTTATCTTTTAGAAAATTATGTAGAAAACTAAAATCTATAAATAAAGCTGATCTAAAGAAAAGTTTATGTATTTTGTCAGTGGGATCAAGTATCCCTTGATGTGGAGATACATGATCTCTTTATAAAGTTATTGCAAAAAATTATTTTACCAAAAGTATGTGTTTAATTTAAACTTAAAAAATACTGTCAGATAGAGGAAATAATTATCTTTCTTCACATACTTTTTTTTTTTTTTTTTTTTTTTTTTGAAAAAACTGATAATTTGCAGCCGAGAAAAAAACTGAAAACTAAAGTGGGGATGAAGTATCCCTAGTCTCCTCTAATGGAGAACACATTTTTTAAAAAATTCATTTAAAAAAAGATGCATAAATTTCGATCGGGTTCCTCATACAACATGCAAGTTCATTTAAATACAAAGTTTTAAAATACCATTTTCAATACATTTTTACCAATCGATACCCTCCGTTCAGGTTCAAAATTTCAACTACTAAACAAAGTGAGGAAATAATCAATAAAGAATGCAACAATGTGAGAGTAGAATGTGCCTAAAAGGAACAATATAAGTTAATATTTAAAAAATAAAATTGAAGATTTTTTTTAAATATATATTCCAGATTCAAAAACCTACGTTTTTTGTATAATGACAATTATATCGTTTTGTAGTGCAGTTTTCAGAACAAAAAACCTGCAAATTTTGCTTTTTTGAACACACAAACCTAATTTTCCCTATAATTTTGTTCATATCACACGGATGTCTAAACGCAAACTTTCTTCTGCGAATAAGAAATTCTTTTGTATTTCCAATAAAAGTTACAAAAGAAAGTTTCATTTACTATTAGTTACTAGTCATAAAATTTGCAATACTTTCCGACCAAAAGCAGCGACGATTTGGTAGTTTTTCCTTTCTCCTTATAATTTTAACTACCACTGTATGAGTATATTTAATCTAATCGAAGCACTGAGCATTCTCACTGAAACTAATCTTGTTTTACATACGTATTAAAGGGGGGAGGGGTACGGTTATTCAGCTGCAAAAAAAATGATTTCGATTCGAGGAAAATTCTCGAAATTATCAAGTATTTAGTCTCCGCTCCTTCAAAGTGTAGCTCCCACAGCTGCCGAAGAATGCAGCAGTTCTAACCGCAGCGGACGCTCAGAATGTCAATGCTGCTTGCTTGGGGTTAGTTAAATATAATATTAATAAACAACAAAAAAAAAAGAGGCTGAGGATATTCAAGCTGTTATAGTGACTGTACTCTATGGAGCTGGAATTGATACTTTTTAGCTTCTGAAACTTTTAACGCGTTTTTTCTCAAAACCACTTTTTCAAAGTCTATGTCCACTCCCATTTTAAAACCAATTGACCGATTCATAATAATATTAGAACACACATTCTGCATGTAAAAAACCTCCCCCCTGCATGAGTTTTAAATATTTTTTTTATTTTTTAAAGGATTTTTACATCGGGTGGTTACAGAACACCAGTGATTAAATACTCTTATTATAAGCAGAATGAGGCAAGAGTGCAAATGTGCACGATAGATGAAATGTAACTCATATCACCAGAGTCCTTTTTAAGAAGTTTAACTCCACGTTTCCTATAATGAATATTTTAATTTCGCAACGAAAGTGAAGTATCTCTGCGTAGAAAATTAGAACATAATCCTCCCAATTCAGTACTCAAAAGTTCAGCAGTGGGCAAAGCTGAGAAAAGAAATTTTTATATAAGATACTTCTAACAGCAAAAAAAAAGCTGTGTAAATAAAGATATCCTTAATATGGGAAAAACAATTTTTCCAGGAGGAAGGGGACAAAGTTCAATGGGGGACACATATAGCGAAAAACCACCCACAACAAGGCGCCAGAACAAGAACGTAAAAACACCACAGAAAACACGGAAAGTATCCACCGGTGCAAAGATTGTCCCCGCTACACGGCAAAAAAATCGCTCAATCGGCAGATTAATTTCTACTGCGACGAGAAAAACCGCAAGGGAAAAAGATGATGAAACGACTTTGAATATTATTTAGGAACATCCAAAATTCTGCATTATAACTTACCTACCATCAAAACGCATGCGTAGAACTTTGTTAAATTGAAACTTTTTATTATTCATCAAGAGCCCTATTCAATTTAGCTATAGAAACGCTGAATGATTGCAAGCATTTTGGTCAATTTGCGAACAATCCTTTATGATTCGTCGCCTATCGAAAATTATTGATATTCAACTTCACAGCTTTTTTCGGCGTACTTTTTATTCCCTTTTATTCCGCAAATACTCTACTCTGGAGAAAATCCAAACCACTAAAATTTCCATTCTTCCAATTTTCCTATTTTTCACAAATTAAGCGCGTAGTTTTCTTTTTTTTTTTTTTTTTCTTTTTTTTTTCTTTTTTTTTTTTTTTTTTTTTGTATTTTACTTTCTAAATGATTTAGATTACAATCGGAGAATTCAGCGGGTTGCGTACGATCAACCGGCCACAAATTGAGTATTGTTCATGTGGAACTTCTGAAGCTTCTAAACTGATACGATTGGTGCGTATATCTAACTATATCAACCTCATGGAGAAATAATTATTGTTTTCCATTTACCCCCTAGACTCTGGGGTAAAAGAAAAGACAATATCATTCACTCACAAACTGTCCTAAGGTAAAGTTTTTCATACCATAGTACTCTCAGTGGTTTAGTCTTGGACAAAATGCACATATTTGTATGCCTCAACTCAAACAAAATAAAAGGAAAGATCTTAAGTGATAACATTGAAATTCTGCTTCCCTTTACCCAACAGGCCCTAAATACTTTCAAAAAGTAATTGCTTAAAACGAGTCACGTTTTTCAAGATCCATTAATTGCACAGGATGACTAATTTTTGTGTAATTCTGTTCCACTCTGCTACCTCTCAATTCTATAATACGTTACATTATGAGGAAGTAGCTTTTCATTCCAAATGCTTGTTTATGCCACTAAAATGTAAAAGTGCAAGACATTTTGATGATTCTTCTACCACAATATCCTTGAGGTTGAAAACAAAGGATAAAGAAATAATTTATCAGTTCTTTTCAGAATATTTTAAAAATAGCCGCTGTGACGATTAGTTGTCAAGTATTTTTTATTGCTTTGCATACTTCGCATGACATTGTACTGTTTTGGTGTATGCTAAGTATAGAAAAACGCATTTTTTAAAGTTAGAACTAGTTTTTCTTTGTTTAGTAAAAGTGGTGAATCTCTGTCTTATCATTAACTTAATTTGCACTCAGGGGAATTAAAAAGCATTTTTGCTGATACTTGTGCTGGCCGCAGACCAGAAGTGTTTAAATTATAAGCCTCGAAAGCTTAAATAAAAGGATCACTAACTACGCACAAGGAATACCAATAAGCAGTTTATAATTTCTTTTAAAAAAAAAAACAGGAGGAAAAACAATTGTAAACCTGTAACACATTAATAGATATAGTACAATTTTCCTCTTTTTCGGGGGGGGGGGGGGTTTAGATGCCGAAATACTGAAAACTTTAAATAAATAAATGAATAAATCATTGTTTATGAACACCATATTTGAATTTTAAAAATGGAATGATACATCTTTTCTCTTTGCGCTTTAAAATTATCATTTGGAATTGAAGGTAGGCGCCCAGTACAGGACTATCTTTTCCAATGAAATTACCTTCGTTACTGATGCGGTATTAACCTTTAAAAAAAATGTTAGAACGAAAATAAGAATTGAAGGGCCAAGTTTCATAAATTTTAACTCCATTTTACAGAGCACCAGTTATTAAATACTCTTATTAAAAGCAGAATGAGACAAGAATGCAAAAGTGCACGATAGATCAAATGTAACTCATATCACTAAAACACGTTTCATAAGGAGTTTAACTTCACATTTCCCAAAATAAATATTTTAATTTCGCAACGAAAGTGAAGTATCTCTGCTTAGAAAATTAGAACTCAATCCTCCCAATTCAGTACTCCAAGGTTCAGCAGTAGGGAGAACCGAAAAAAAGGATTTTTTTATAAAATACTTCTAACAGCAAAAAAAAAAAAAAAGTTGTGTAAATAATGCCATCCTTAATATGGGGAAAACATTTTTTCCAGGAGGAAGGGACAAAGTTCGAAGGGGACATACAGCGAAAAACCTCCCACAACAAGACGCCAGAAAAAGAACGTAAAAACAACACAGAAAACACGGAAAGTATCCACCGGTGCAAAGATTGTCCCCTATACACGGCTAAAAAAAATCGCTCAATCGGCGGATTAATTTCTACTGAGACGGGAAAAACCGCAAGGGAAAAAACTGGTAAAACGTCTTTGAATCTTAGGAACTTCCAAAGTACTGCGTTATAATTTTCCTACCATCAGAACGTATGCCCAGAACTTTGATAAAATGAACTCGTTTAATAATTCATCTAGAGCCCTATTAAATTCTGCTCTAGAAATGCTGAACGATTGCAAGCAATTGTAGCCAATCCTCGAGCAATCCTTTATGATTCGTCGCCTATCGAAGATTATTGAAATTCAACTTTACAGCTTTTTTCGGCTTACAGTTTAGTTGTTTCCATTTTACGTCGCAAATACTACTGTGGAGAAAATGGAAACCAATAAAATTTCCATTCTTCTTATTTTTATATTTTTCACAAATTCAGCGCATAGTTTTTTTTTTTTTTTTTTTGTATTTTACTTTCTAAATTATTTTAGATTGCATTCGGAGGACTCAGGGGTCGCTTACGACCTACAGGCCAAAAATCGAGTATTGTTGATATGGAACATCTGAAGCTTCTAAACTGATGGGATTGGTGCGATTACCTACCTATATCCACCTCATAGGGAAATACTTATTGTTTTCCATTTAGCCCCTACACTCTGGGGTGAAAGAAAACAAAAATATCATTCACTAACAATCTGTCATAAAGTGAAATTTTTCATACCATATTTCTCTCAAAGGTGTGGTCTTGTACACGATGCTTAGAATTTAGTGTCTCAACTCAACCAAAAGAAAAGGAAAGATCTTAAGTTAGAACATTGAAATTCTACTTCCCTTTACCCAACAAGCCCTATTTTTTTTTTAAAGTAATTGATTAAGTCACGTTTTTCCAAGAGCCATTAATATCACAGGATGACTAATTTTTGTGTAATTCTGTTTCACTCTGCTACCTCATAATTCGTCACTATAATACGATATATTATGAGTACATCATAATAACGTTATATTATGAGGAAGTAACTTTTAATTCCAAATGCTTGTTTATGCCACTGAATACTAAAAGTGCTCGACGTTTTGTTGACTCTTCTATAACTACCAATATCCTTGAGGTTAAAAAAAAGAGAAAAAAATGATTAATCAGTTCTTTTCAAAATATTTTAAAAATAGCTGCTATGATTGATTAGTTGTCAAGTATTTATTTTTGCTTTGCATACTTCGCATCCCATTGTACTGTTTTGGTGTATGCTAATTATTCAGCATAGAAGAACGCATTTTTAAAAGTTCGAACTTTGTTTCCTTTGTTTACTAAAATTGATGAATCTTTGTCTTATCGTTAACTTCATTTGCACTCAGGGGGGGGGGAATGAAATACATTTTTACTGATACTCGTGCAGGCCCACTGACTAGAGGCGTTTGAATAATAAGTCTGGAATACTTTAATAAAAGGCACACAAACTACGCTCAAGGACTAGCAATAAGCAGTTTAATGTTTCTCAAAAAACAGGAGTAAAAACAATTGTAAACCGGTAATGTTAATAGATATAGAACAATTTTCCTCTTTTTCGAAGGAGAGGGGGATGATGCCGAAATACTCAAAATTTTAAATAAATTAATTAGTATTTATTTGTTTGTAACATTGAAGGACCATGTTTAGATAATTTTAAACTCCATCGTACAGAGCACCAGTGATTAAATACTCTTATTAAGAGCAGAAAAGGTGAATTTTTTGACGCTCAAACTTCTGAACTTCCTTAAAAGTAGCTGGATGTCATATTGCATCACATTGCGATATGACAACCACCCACGAAAACAAAGCTAGCGCGACTGTACTTATATATCAGTGAACTTAGCATGTTAAAATAAAGTGGTAGATAATCAAAGACGTTGTTGTTACAGGGTCCATTATGAAAGTAATGAGCATAATGTTATTGTGACGCGACGATAGATGGCAGCACGGTAAAACCGGCTGGGGAATTTGGTGCGGGATATGCCCTTTCAATGCATCCAGTCGTCAGTTGCTTTCGAGCAGTGTGAGCGGAGATAAGTGCCTCCGCTTGAAGTATGTTTTCAACTTTTGTAACATAACTCAATGGAGCGTTCGCTTGAACAATGATACGCCATAAAGTTTTGCGTGAGGTTTGGAAAAAATGCAACCGAAACATTCCAGATGCTGCAAGAAGCCTTCAAGGACGATTTCATTTCAAGATCACAGTCTGGGAAGTGGCACAAGGCATTCAAAGAGAGCCAGGACGAGGTCGCCGACGAACCCCGTTATGGATGTCCCCCCCCCCCCCCCGGTGATCCCTCACCACCTTACAGTCCCTACTTAGCTTCATGTGACTTCTTTTTGTTTCCGCGACTTAAGAGAGAGAGAGAGAGAAGATAGGAAAACATTGGGGAACCTTGGGAAACATCCAACACCATGTAAACAACGTTCCTGAGAGGCATTCCCTTGGAAGAGTTTCAGGGTGCCTTTCAGGCGTAGCAAACACGTCTCCACAAGTGTATTGATGCAGGAGGAATGTATTTTGAAGAATATTGAACATTTGTACAAATTACGATCAATAAATATATTTTGCCAGTAAATGCTCATTACTTTCATAATGGACCCTGTATTACTTATGCCACTCGGGAACCTGAGCAAGAGTAGACAGCTAAATCTCTAAATGATTTAATATGTTCATTAAAATTAGATAATATTTAATTGTTCATAATTAAAAGTTTCTTAAAAAATAAACCATTATTTTGTTTTTGAATAAATCATGCTACTTTATTATTTTTAAATTCATAAAAAAAGATAATACGCATGCTACACTTTAAACACAACACTGGACACAAGTGTTTCAGTCACAAAACCAAGATATTTAAGCTCAATTATTCTCAAGTTGAAGGTAAAGTTAGAAATTTAGAAAGTTTTCAGAAAATTTATTATATTTATTGCAGGTTGATTGTAACGCGTGAAACATGTGTGTTACTACATGGTGCTGCTAGTTAATGTAGTGGTGGAAGGTACAAAAGGAAATTGTTTCACATTAGTGTCACGCTATTACGAAAATGTCTTCCTAACTGCGATATTCAACTGAATCATGGCTGAGCCATGACTGAATACAGTATATTCATTGTTTTTTTTTTCTTTTTTTTTTTGCCTTCTAGAGTCACACCATTAACAGTGCGTTTGGAACCATGGTTGTATCGTATCAATACTTGAACAACCATCTTGATGCATTGCATCCACCGTAATCACCGGATATGAATCCGTGTGACTTCTATCTTTGGGGTCACTTGAAAGACTTCGTGTACAAAAAGAAGCCGATTGACCTCAATAGACTCGAAAAGTTTATAATTGACTCATTTGAAAGTTTTAAAAGAGAAACACTTGAACGAGTTACTAATGACTTCGTTACTAGTTTGCGCCACTGTATTGCATCTGAAAGTTCTCATTTTAAAAACACTTTGATTTCACTAGAAAGACAGAAGCGGTCATTTTGACCGCAAACGATTTTCAAATGCTCATATTTGCTGCGTTTAATTTTCAAACTCTTTTTCCTTCATTGACTTTTCCTAACTATTTATTAATATCTTACAACAGTATTTTTTTTCCCTTTAGGATTATTATTATAGTCGCTATAAATGTTTATACCTAGAAAGACTGACTACGGTCATTTTGACCGCTAAGTGAACCTTTCTTTCTGCATAAGTTTTCTTCTTTTTTCTCTTATCAGTTGTGTTGTGTGTACTATGGACTATTGTTAGTTGTCAGGGTGAGTAATGTTCTTTTGAGCTGCTGGTCAGGTTTAATTCTTTGAACTGTTAGGAAAATGCGAAACACCTGCTGGTTGCATAGTTTCAGTTTTTTGCTATCTGCACAGGGGGCAAAGTTGAGAAAGGTAAATTTGAAAAGCATGTGACTGGACACGTGAAATTACTTTGGGTCTAAAAAGAAGTAAATATAAACAGGTAAATTCCAAAAATGTTTGCTGGAACTGTTTTGTGCACCAAAACATGTGCTTTGCTTGAAGCATTGACGTTTATTTTCTTCGGCGATAATGAAGTGCTCAGTCACATAATTATCTTCATGATGTCGAGAAGAACCGTTGACAAGCAAAAATTATAGAAACATTAACTCCTGAAACTGTTGCAGATTTATATCTAAAACAGATTATGGTTCGAATGAACAGTCTGACTTATCTGAAGAGAAATATATTCCAAGCGATGAGAATAGTTTGCTTTCATGAGATTATTGCGAATATTTTTCGGAGCTAAGATTTGAAGAAAAGGATTGTTCTTCTGAGTTAGAATCAGAAAAAACCTCGCTAATAAAAACTGATGCTCAAAATATAAAAAATAGTGAAAGAAAAAGGGAAAAGGCACCGAAAACCGAAAAAAAAGGGGAAAATTTCAAAAACAGAACTCTTATTTCTTCAATTTCCTCCAAGTCACCTCCACTGATCAATTTTGCTGCATATAAATAAATATCTACTTAAGGAAAAAGATTGAAATAGTGTGAAATTAAATTTTGCGGAAATAAAACTATGAGCATTTGTTCGAATTGCCTAAAAAAAAAAACTGTTAATGGCTAATATATAGGTGACGTGATAACATAAGTATTTCGAAATACTGTATAAGATAGTAATGTACGGTATCTTGCGATATTAAGATAATTTTTTAAACCAAACACATGCATAGTTGATTATAGTACTTGTTAGTTATTACATGCTAAGAAAATTTCCTCTTTTTTGTACAAATTTGCTCTTTCTCAATGCCAATTGTGTAAAGCATGTGTATTTCACTTGATCGAACATAAAATAAGAAAAAAGCTATCTGAGACTTATTTGCAGACTATATTACGATTAAATTGTTAAATTAAACTCTGATATGATGAAACAAATCTTTTCTATGGTTAAAAATCCCGAAAGGAGGAAATTTCCAATCTTTTAAGTATTGCGGTCAAAGTGACCGCTGCTCGTCTTTCTAGGTATACGCAAAACGCCGTCTTTCCAGTGTTAATTTCTTTTTCGATGTTCATTTCAATAAAAAAAGTTTTACGGTGCTATCTGCAATGATTCTTGCGTTATTTCACTTTAAAGTTCTACGTTAATTAAAAGATACCTTGTATATGTCCTATAGGGTGGTTCAAAAGCACATGTAAAAATTGTTTCTCCTAGATAACAGGACACGCCTTTAATATTTTTAGACTTGTGGATAGTAATATACTAGAAGAGTTTTAGCTTCCTATTTCAACTGAAAGAGGGTGATCAACCCCCTCCCCCAAACTTCATTGATATAGTTTGGGGGGTTAAAAAATACATTGAACTGAAAAAACATACATATTATAATACTACATACGAGTTATATGCATATACATTCAATAAAATAATTATTAACAAAAAAAAAAACAGTTGAGGAAATTAAATGTTTCTAAATTTGTGACATTTTCTATGCTACTGCCGATGTTAAATTAATCGATTATGCTTCATGCTCGCAACAGCTTCAGTTTTGTATGTAAGCAGAAACGCTTGATATACATGACACTATTTGTCACATTCATTTCATTTTAAAATGTTAGTTATTTCAAAATATATAAAAATAGAAAATGAAATCAGCTTGCATTTATAAACAAATGCATTCCAAATTTGATACCGATTACATGAAATCCAAGAGTCGGAACCAGTCATATTTTTCTCCGTGTCTAAATTTTTTACAAAACTACAGAATCGGAGTCCGACTAATTTTCGTGTACAGGAGTCGACTGTCTAAAATTCTTGGAGTCGGGAGTTTGTCAACAACAGCTATTTCCACCAAAATTCGTTTGAAGTAAATCCACCTTTTAGGTTGGGATATATATTGACTTTTAGTTTCTTCGTAAGTACTAATGGTAAGGCATTTGAACTGTTCAAAATTGAACAGAATATTATTCAAACCAAAAATATATTTTCTATACATGTTCTTCTTCAATAGTTTTTTCCTACAAAATTTGTTTGAAGCAAATTCGCCTTTAAGTTTGGGAGTTATATTTGCCGTGAATTTCTCAGTATAGGCACTAATGTTAACTTTTTTTGAACTGTTCAAAATTGAGCAAAAAATTGTTCAAATCAAAAAATGAAACATGGTTATGAAGCATCCTAGCCGAAATCTTTCGAACAACAAAACAAAATTCGTTTGAATCGGACTAATCAAGCAAAAGTCGAAATGTCGCCCACCTGCTTTTAAATGCGTCAATAGAAGCTGTTCTCAATACGTACGTGACTTCAAACTTTTTCATCATACTGAAGCACAATATTTTTTTGAACGCAGAGAAATTAGGATAACTTTGCCTAACGGAGTTCATTTCGTCTATTAAGGTAATACACTACTTTGGTTGGCAAAAAGTGGTTGGTATATATATCTAAAGAACAAATATGGTCAAACAAAGTAATGGGACCTAAGTTGAGCCATCCCTTATCCATTAAAAAAAGAATCATCAAAATCGGTTCACTAGGTGAGACGCTGTGAGTGGACAAACAAAAAAAAAAACATACATACGGTATGAACTGATAACCGCCTCCTTTTTGAAAACGGTTAAAAAGGAACTATTGATCGGATTTTTTTTTTGAACTGGTCTATAAACATTCCCAGTACCAAAAATAACAAACGGTGAAAGTTTCAGCCAAATCTGCCTGGTAGTTTTTGAGTTCATGGATGACATACAGACAAACATTCATTTTTATATATATAGATTTGTAATTAGCATCCATTTTTAACTTTGTATACAAAATTTTGTTTAATTTGATCCAGCCGTTACTTCAGAATTGAGTTTTGAAAAATCCCTCTTGTAATGTTGAATCGTATTTTGATATTTTTACACATAACACATAAACTAGACGAGGAAAGGCAAAGATTGTTTTTTTATATTAAAATATGAATTGGCCCAATACTAAAAACATCATTTACAACAGCTAAAATGTAAATTTAGATTTTTTAATGAATTATGATAATATTTTTTGAAAAAAATATGATCTGAAGCCACATTAAATTTTAATAGAAAAACAATCTAGATGAGCTTTCATGTGGGAATCCAAAATTTAAGCTCAAAGTATTCAGTAGTTTTCGCGCTATGCTTAAAAATTCATTTTTTCCCATTTTAGGGGACCGTATACCTTTTTAAAACAGAAATTATGAAAGTAAGTTTCTTCGTAAAAAAAGAACAAAATTGTTCAACAAAATAAGCAAGCTAATTATAACGTGGTTTTTCCACATTAGAATTACGTCTATGAATTTTTTTATTGTATAAATTTATTCGCCGTCTCTGCAGAAGAACAACACAATATTGCAAACGTCAGTTATTTGTGCATATCGTTTAAACGTCAATATGTAAATAATGCGAAACACTATTTCATTGCCTAATAAAAGAATATTTTACAGAACATTTTAAATTAAAAGCTATACGTAAAATACTTTTTTTTTTCCTGCGTTATGACCAATGCCTTCTGTAAAAAAATAGTTCTGAGAAAAAAAAATTAATATACACAACTCTTTCACAGAAACCTACAATAAAACCTCATTGTCTTGCTTGTCATGTTGCAATAGGTACTGTAGAATGGCTCGTCTCAATGATAATTTGCTAAAAGGGAAAATTATTGTAATGTCTAAATCGGGGAAAAGCACTCGAAAAATAGCCAACAGCGTGAAATTTCTCCTTAAACACTATCCATATGTGTCAGTAAATAATATTTGCTCTTTGCTCAGTTTGCTGACTTCTACGGATTATTATTATTATTATTATTATTATTACTATTATTTTTTTTTGTAAGGTGTTTGAATTCTTTTCAATGTGTTAAGATCTAGGAGAGGACATGTCAGTCGCCAGAGTGGCAGTGGTGAGTCGCATGCTTTGAGCCCAAGTTCTGCACACAAAGTAGTTGTTGTGGCTAATTGTGAACTTTTTTATTTATTTATTTATTGACTTCGTTCAAGATTTAGCAAAACATTAATTTGGGCGTAAGATTACGTAGAGTTTTTGTCTATTTTTAATTGTGATTTAAATACTGTTTTTCTATTTACTTTATCTGTCATCGTCCGTGCATTTCACATTAAAATCTTTCTCGCAAGACAAAGATAAATTTTCAAAATATTTTCTTCTTTTTTATATAACATGGAAAAAGAAAGAAGGTTATAATAACAAAAAATGTTATCAACTACTTGATGCCTATTTGCATGTTTTTCAGAAACGAATTTCTGAATACTGTACTCTCTGATCTTTCACTTCCAGCAAAGAACGGGTTACACGGACCAGCATCGCGAAACTGCATGTCGCCCATACATTAATTGCCATATACTAAGGGCTCGGATATCCCATCCAAAAACTATCCGATTCCTCCTTTTTAATGGGCATGACAGTCCTGAACTGGGATTAAATGAGCTAGGAAGCAGATGTCATGTCATTGAGTCTGAGAGTGCCAACAAACTGGTGGATAAAGAAAATTTATCTCCACTATCTAGAGGCTGTAAATAATACAGCAGAAAAATTTACTTTACCTACCAGTTTGTTCGCACTCTCAGCTTCAATGACATGAATTCTGCCTCGAGCACAACTAGCTCCGAACCCAGACTTGCAAGTCCGCAGCAAGGACGAAATTGCAGCCCCTGGATAGACTGACTCGGTTGTAGGTATGCCTGCGCGTAGTTTAACGATAGGTGCGACAGTCTATTGCCTGATACTGAGGAAAGTGTTCGTATGAAAGTATATGGTTCTCAAAACAAAATCAAATAATGTTAAGCTTTGTTTGCAAGTGCAAAGTTACAAAATCTTAGAAAAGACAAGAAGTCTGATTTTGGTTGACCTTGATTTAAGCTAAAGTAATTTTCGAATTTCAGTTACGGGTTGGATTCATCTCGAATCTCGTTGCTAGAAACAGCATTGAGAAATTACTAACCTAAATTGCTTTTAAGAGACATTACATGTTTAATCAAAACCACCGATTGTGTTATGTTTTTTTAATAATGCCACACATTGTGGACTTTCGCATCAAATTCGGATTTAAAACACATTGTGGTTTTTTGATTAAAATAAAGCCGCTAGAACAACTTCTGTGTTTGTCCACTGTGTTAATTCAAATAGCCAAACTTTCCCCAAAAAAAAGTTCGAGTGTGAAAGATTGACATTTGGTTCATTTTATGTATTGAAAGCAAATTTTCACGGAATAAATAGGCCTTGTTTCTCTCGAATCACCAATCTATTTAATGCTGCGTTTTCCCACGTTGTGCGGTACATTTTTTTTTTTTTTTTTTTTTTTTTTGTATGCGATGTACCAAACTTCTTCCGATGTTCTGCGAAATTAAAAAAGCGAATTCCATTTTACATCAAAAGACCTTCTATTCATTTTAAAATAAATCAGTAACATAGGTGCAATACATTTATCAAACATATTTACATAATTTTTCTAGGTATAAGGTTCAATATTTACATTTCTATGAGGCTAATGGCTGAATGATTAAATAAGCAATCCAATAAGTTCATATTATGAAAAGTCAAAAAATTTCATTACTTTCAATTAGTCATTATTTTATTTATTACACAACGATCTATACGAGGAACCCGCCAGTCCCCATCCGTCTTCCTATGGTTAATCCAGACAGACAAAAAATCAGTAAATATTTTACAGCTTTTCAAAAAAAAGTTTTCGACCCTAAATCGCCTCGGTGCAACATTATCGGCCAAAAAGTATCGAATTACGAAAAAAAAAGAAAAAAGAGGTGAACTTAAAAAAATAATGAATTGAGCTGGATAATCTCGATCTTTTCTTAGGTTACATTCCGCTACTTGATAAGCCGTGTCCTTGAAAGTACCGTTTTAAATGTGGTGACGGTCCCTAAATCGTTTTTCGTTAATAACTTCTGTTCTACTGCACGGAATGCAATGAAATTTCGTACCCGGGCTGCATTTTGCTGTCTTAACATAGTTATGTAGCAAAAAATAGGGGTTCCTATTTTCAAATCAAGACTTAGTGCTAATTTTACTTTGTATATGGTCCCTTATCAAAATTTTACCTACGTAGTTTTAAAGAAGACTTTAAACCATGTCAGATGACACCTTTATTTTCTTTCTAGCATGCATAATGGCCGAATAATTAAAAGTGTTTCGTTTTTTTTTTCTATGACTGTACCAAAAGCATTATCGCAACCATAGCCACTGCTAAGAGGGACTTTCAAGCACGCACAAAGAAATCTACTTGCTACTTGCTTTACTCTTGGAAAGCTATGGAATCCAGAGACTCACTTCCTCCCATTGGGAGTTATGTCAATCTGGACGGACCACGACGACGGTAATGAAGTCAGTTCATCACTAAAATTCATTAACCTTTCTGAAATTATACTGGAATCTTTGAAGTATTCAGTACAATCCCAGGTTAAAAGCCAGTCGTGTAGCTGGACCTTCAGAAAAAGCTTAGGTCTGCGTAATACAAAACCTTGACACATTCCTGCTTTTCACTCTCATTGAGAGTTTAGTCAATGTAGATTGAACGTAATCGAACTGCAGCCGATACACTTAATAAATAAGCTAAGTTAATATTTAAACTGGAAATTTAAAATATTTTTCGCAACAGTCAGAAGTCTGCATTCATGACGTTTGTAGCAATTCAGGAAACTTTTTGAAGCAGATACTTGATTTCCAAATAAAACTGTTGAGGACTTGTGAAATCCCAACATGTTACACGGAAATAATCAGTCACATTTCGGATTTGTTTACAGTGCATGTAAAATAGCGTGGAACATTGGTAAATAATTTTATTTCTGAGAATCGGGCCAAACACATTAGGTTTTTGACAATGTAAAAAAAACATCATGGTCGTTTTTAGTGATTCAAGTACTCTTCGTTGAAAATATCTTCGGTAAAATATACTCGTTGACCGTTTTCAAGATGTACTGCAAGGATACTGTACAGAAGAGTCTCTTTCGTATATGGGGAAGCCGGATAGCTTCATGTCCACTCATCGCTCACCGTGCTTTTCCGATATTTTGTCCATATATCGTACTTCAAATGCGACCTAATAAGGACTTGTAATAACGTATTTGACAAAGTATTTAATGGATTACACGGAACTGCAAAACTCGAGATTTATACAAGCCTTATAAGTTTTTAAAAGCAGTGGTGAGTATGGAACAACCCGCTGCTCATCGATTTCAACTTGATTTGTAGAATTTGACATTTAGATTGAAAAGTGTGGCCTCTATACTCCTCCTTTCCACGGTGATATTTTTGATAACCATCAATATCCGTAACATAGTATCATTTGTAAATTTTAATTAACTTAAGAATAAAGTTTTTGAGGATGAATTAACTTACAGCACCATCTAGTTAGAATTTACAGAACCAAACAATCAACACACATTATTAATGTATAATAAACATTTTATTTTCAATAAAAAATTATAAAAACCACCCTATCTTTTAAGTTGGATCAAATTACGGATAGGTATGAAATTTGATAAAAATCGGTTCAGTAGTTTCGCAGTTTACCCCGAACAAACATCGTGACACGAGATTTTTATATATATAAATTTATCGATTGTGACTACCAGTATTTTAAAATACTGGTAACAAATAAGTATCAACAAGTTCGTTCAATCACTATGGACTTTGATGGGGAAAATCCCATTTGAACACAGCTCTTCTATCGAAGGAAGAGCTAAGAATGAAACTGCAGAAGTTATTCCAAGCTCGAAATTCACCTTGGCGAGACTAGTTCTGATCGTCTCTCTAGATGGCGCTATAGGGAAAATCGCAAGTTCATATTCTAATCGCCAAACTATAGTGCCGCCGCCAAACGAAGGAGAAAAAGTGACTTTTCGCGCTCTTACTTGCGAGCGAAATCTCGACTGCCCCGAAGCAGGTGAGATTATGCGATTTTTGTGATACAATTATAGGAGTTTGTTTTTCTGAAAGGTATTGGATCGAGGAAAACGAATTTGGATGATGCCAATCTTGGAAATGGTTCAGGGAGCGGGGGGGGGGGACTGCACCGGGGGGGGAAGTGGTTTTCTATTCAATTTGTGATACAATTGCGGGAGTAAGTTTTCTGACAGGTATTTATTGGCAGGAGGATAACAAATTAGTAATTAGGATTTTGCCGACACCGAAAATGGTGCAGGGGGCAAGGGGGGTCATAACTGTACGGGGGGGGGAGTGGTTTTCCGTTCCATTTTCCTGACGCAAAAATGGGAGTTAGTTTTCCGCTTGCCAATACATTTCAGAAAAACTAATTTGAATGATGTCAACACCGAAAATGGTGCAGAGGGGGGGGGGGGGCAAATGGTTTTTAGTGGAATTTTCGTGATAAAATTATGGGAGTTGGTTTTTCTGAAAAGTATTGGCACGAGGAAAACGAATTAGAATATTGCTAACCCTGAAAATGGTGCAGGGAAAAGGGGGGGAGGGTCATACCCAGCTAGCACACGAACATTGGTCCAACGTTATCATATTACATTGGACCAGCGTCGGCATCTTACGTCGGAACGTACCTTAAAACGGTACGTCGGAAAACGGTTATCCAACGGTTGGTTATTGGTTAGTTTCCAACGTTAGTCTAATGTAAAATACAACTGTAAACTAATCATTTACGAACGTAATTTCGATGTAAAATACAACGTTCAACCAATGTTATTCCAATGTAAAATACAACAGTAAACTAACCATTTAAAAACGTAATTTCGATGTAAAAAGCAACACTTAACCAACATTTTCTAATGTTGTTCCAATGTAAAACACAACAGTAAACTAACACTTTCCAAACGTAATTTCGATGTAAAAAAAACAACGCTTAACCTACATTTTCTAACGTTATTCCACTATGAATTTCAACGCTAAACCAACTATCTTCCAATGTTATCTACTTTAACTGTAGCATTTCATTAATAAAATAAGTATTACGAGGTGCTCTTAGAAGAAAGAGTGTAAAGAATAATTTTCAGTCATATTAATATAAAATGATAAAATGGCTGAATTTAATACAATTTATCATTTCCCTATCATTTACAAACGTTTAAAAAAAATATGAACCAAAAATTAAGATATTGATAATTCTTACCTTTTATTTTTCTGAATAATTACTCCAAAATTATCTTCATAAGCATACATTAGTTTCTTTTTTTCTTTTTCAGGAAATATTAATTACCAGCAAGGTTATTCTTAAGACAGAATAAAATTTTTGACTTTAAAATTCTGCCATGAAAAATAACCTAGCTTGTTTGAAGGTTCAATTTTGCTTTGACCTGAAATAAGAATAAAAATTAAAAAAAAAAAAAAAACATACGCGTAAACATTTAGTTAGTAAATCTTCATAGCAATTAAAATGACGTGGGTGAAACTTGAATATTATGAAAAGTACTGATTTTATTGTTTTGCCGAACTATTATACTCTCCCATTTCATTCAAAAGTTCATGTTCACTGATTTTTTTTTAATTATTAGGGAAGGAATTTTAATGTATTTTATCCATCAACGAGAAAAGCTCATTCAAAGACACAATTTTATTTCTATGGTAAATTGCACATGTAATTTGTATGATGAGGAAACTATTTTTAAATATTATGCGTTTAAATTTACCGAAGCTATAAACAAAGAACAACACGAAATTCTGAAACGAATTCAAAGCATTCACAAAATTCTCCAGAAAACTAGTTACAGCATCTATCAAAAAAAAAAAAAAAAAAAACAGTTTGAATATGCGCAAAAATTTTAAGAATTTTGATTCATCGGAGACCCCCCCCCCCCGAAAAAGAGAAAATACCCCTAGAAACAACCTCCCCCTAAAAACCCCTGCCAAAACGAATTTGTAGGAAAAATTCAAGTAGTTTAAAACGAAAAAATCTGGGCCTGCACACCCACAATGATTTGTCGTGCTTGGAAAACAAATAAATGTAGAATGCATTTAATAATCACACACACACACACACACACACACACACACAAAAAAAAAAAAAAAAAAAAAAAAAAAAAACAATGTTTTATCTTAGTTTTAAATTTATTGAAAGAAAGAAAAATAGTTGGAAAAATGAATTGATTTACTTTGAAAGACTTGAGTACTTGCGAGGATTCAACACTCGCCGTTAGCAAGTACGACACGTGTGAATGTGTATGAGACCCTGGAATGAAGAAGAAAATGGCTATGCTCCGGCGCACCCCTCCCTCACCCCTTTCAAGTCCTGGGGTCTTAACAAAACTGCAGAGGGGGGGGGGGGCACGCATTACGCACGCTTCGCTGAACGTGCAAATCAGCAACGAGCTTGCAATAAATGGGCGTAAATGTGAAACAGGTTTGAAGGTTAGAAATAAGTTGGGAATGCGTTTAGTCGGATATAGGTTGGTTTTAAACCATCCTCCGATGCTTCGAATGATCGGATGAGCGTATGAAAAAAACCAATATCTAACCAAAACATATTTCCAACCATTGCGATGCATTTTCAACCTTTCTCCAACGTAAATCCGATGGTTTGTGCTACCTGGGTAACTGCGCTGAGGGGCAAGTGGTTTTACGTTCAATTTTTGTGACACTAAAACGAGAGTTAGTTTTTCTGAAAGGTGTTGGCAAGCAGACAAATTAGAATGTAGCGAACCCCGAACATTTTGCAGGGAAGGAGGGGGGGAGGGCAAAGTGATTTTCGGTGAAATTTTCGTAATAAAACTACGGGAGTTGGTTTTTCTAAAAGGTATTGGTACGAAGAAAACGAATTAGGATGTGGCCAACCCCAAAAATGGTGCAGAGGGGCAGAGAGGGGGGGGGGAGAGTTATAACTGCAAACATAAAATAGGTATATATGCAATATTTCTCGCTTTACAACAAGTTTTCAATGCTTAAAAGACTTAAACCCACTTTCACAACATGCCCAAATATCCGAATTAAATTGCAGACACGTGTTTTGGAGACATTAAGAGCTCCTTTTTCAATGTAAAAGATGTCAGTCTATGAATAAAAATGCATTCTCGGCTAAGGTTGTTTATTTCCATGGATTTCATTTTCTTTTAATCAAATCCATCACTTAGGAAATACGTTGGAGGGGGGGGGGGGATCAGAGGCTTCCATTTTCGAGAAATAATGCATTTGAAAAAATTAAGGGGCTATGAATTTCCTACTCCCCTTTATTTGTTTTGACCGTTTGACGGCCTGCACAAATGCGTCTAGGGCAAATTATATAAAAAGCGTTCATAATTTTTATTTGTCTTTTGTACATTATCCCACTTAAGTTTTAGTTTTTAACAAAAGTACTATTTGTTTCTGAAAATTGTATGAATTTCAAGTTTACACAGAATATACAATCCCCCTTTTTTTTGTGTTTAAGGGGTGGGTGACATCACAAATTACCGCCCCGTCTGTCACCCATGCTAGGTACACCACTGACGAAGGTAATTTTTTTTCTGTCTTCTTTTGCTGTAAAATCCTCCTCCCCCTTTTTTCCCTAAATTCTTTATTTGTTACCTACTGTCATTATTCAATTTTAATTGAATTCAATTTGTAAGAAAATTTATTTTTCTTTAATGAAATTTGATATTGATTAACTAATTACAAAAAAGTACAAAGCCTGGTAATTTCTGGGGAATTGTTTCCAAAATTTGATTCTCCATTTCGCCCCGATTGCTCCTTTTTTCATTTCTTCTTCAATCTAGAATCTTTCCTTTGGGTTTAAGTTCTTTATCAGCTGAAGTGAAACTATGATTAAAAAATCTTACTCCCTTTACGAATATTTTTCAATATGCATTTACAGAAGCAGAGTATTTATTTATTTTAAACTGCTCTTGTAACCAAGATTACTGTTTTGACTTTTTAATCTTGAAGATAAAGATGAAATTATGTAATCATAGTTACAAGTTGCTTGTTTTGAAAAGGTAATCTAGAAAAGTACTGTTTTGAAGATATCTTAAAACTGGGTCTTGGAAAACAATACCTAGAAAAAATAGAATTTGAAAACAGGAATAATGAAGAAATAAAACTTTTTATTTAAGCATATGCTTATTAAATTATAATTTTAAAGGAAAAGAGAAAAAAACTGTGAAATATGTCTTTGATACTGAGATTGTTGCTATAATTACAAGTTACAACTGAGCGAGGGGAGTGTTGGTTTTAACATAACCAATCCTAATATGGAAGATTGTATACTCTGTTATGACTGCTCTCATCCCCAAAAGCTCAATTAGCCCAACAAACCTTTTACATTTTGCAGGGGTGTCCCTCCCCAGAAATATCGCGAAGACTCCCCCTCCAAAAGCAAGAGCCCCCCCCCCAATAAACAAATACCCCTCAAAACACCACCACCATCCCCTAAAAATTTCAATAGCGCAGTCAGCGCCATAACCTAGCCCCCCCCCCCTCCCTGCATTTTAGTGTTTTATATTCAATTTGAATTAGCAGATTTTTTCATCAAAACTTTTGGATGCAGCTAAACCTTCCGCACTCTGCACTTCATTCGACACGACAACAACATAATATTCAATCCACGATTACGGACTATTTATATTTCTTCGTCTGCATTTATGACAGTTAGGATTTTTTTTTTTTTTTTTTGATATCATGATTTTTTCTAAAGTTATTATTATTATCATTATTTTGATTATAATTTCTCGAGAAAAATATATTTCATATAAGACGTTCTTACTAATATAGATGGTTTTATATTGTAAATCAACAAAATGTACGGTTAATTTTTATCTTATGTATGTATTCGCTTTTTTCCCCTCTTCGATTTTTGTTTTAGACACTGTAATATTGAAATATGCATAAAATATGACTTACCTTTTGCCATTTGACTATGCTTTTTGCACCGGAGCAGTCGGCTCATTTTTCCTTTGTGCAGTATTTTGTAAAATTTTCGGTGAATTTATTTTTATGAATTCTGGATTTGCTTCTAGAAAATCTAAAATTATTTCGATGTGATTCTTTGCAAGGTAAAACGTATTCTTTGAAGTATGATACATTAGCGTGCCAATCGTCAAAATTCGCGCCTTATCTTGCACGGATGGAGCAAAACAAAAAGTATCTGCGCTGAAAGACCATTGGTTGGAAGAAATCACGTGCCTCCTCCCCTCCCCCCGCGCCGCCAAAACCGGCGAAAAACCCACTTCCCCACGCGCCTGGACTTTTGGACTCGTCGCCACATCGCAAGATGAATTTCATACACTTCAGAATAATACTTTGCGAGATTTCTCGTCACGTGATCGGCTCTGACGTAACGTCTCGAACTCGAAAGTAGAAAACGCTTGGAATGACCTCCCAGGTATAGGGCAGTAACTGCAAGTCTTTATTTTATTTATTTATTATTATTTTTTTTTTTACATTTTCGTCATCTATTGTACGCTTTCTCTATTGTAAAGTCATAGAAAAAAAACGAAACACTCAATCGTATTCGAAGACTATTGACACTAGAGACATGTGTAAGGTGCTATTTTTTCAGGAATAATGTGTTCTACATAATTATATTGATAAATTGTTGTTAAGGGGTCGTCTTCATATGAAAACGAGCATCAACTTCAAAAGTTTTAATGGGAACCCCCATTTTTTATCGCATATTTGCAATCAGCATCCATTTTTAACTTTGTATACAAAATTTTGTTTAATTTGATCGTGCCGTTACTTCAGAATTGAGTTTTGAAAAATCCCTCTCATAATGTTAAAACGTATTTTGATATTTTTACACATAACACATAAACTAGACTAGGAACGGCAAAGGTTCTTTTTCTATATTAAAATATGAATCGGCCCAATGCTAAAAACATCATTTACAACAGCTGAAATGCAAATTTAGATTTTTTTTATGAATTATGATAATATTTTTAGAAAAAAATATGATCTGAAGCCATATTAAATTTTATTAGAAAAACAATCTAGATGAGATTTTATGTGGGAATCCAAAATTTGAGCTCAAAATATTCAGGGCGGTCATTCCAAGCTCGTCAGCTTGCGAGATCGAGATTTTCGCTCACGTGATCGGTTGGGACGTAGAAATGTTGCAAAGTAGTATTCTAATCTACTCGAACCAATCCGCAAGCTAAGTTCTAGTAGACTAGAATACTACTTTGCGACATCTCTACATCACCACCGATCACGTGAGCGAAAATCTCAATCTCGGAAGCTAACGAGCTTAGAATGACCGCCCAGTACTTTTCGCGCTATGCTTAAAAATTCATTTTTTCCCATTTTAGGGGACCGTATACCTTTTTAAAACAGAAAATATGAAATTAAGTTTCTTCGTAAAAAAAAAGAACAAAATTGTTCAACAAAATAAGCAAGCCAATTATAACGTGGTTTTTCTACATTAGAATTACGACTATGAATTTTTTTATTATATAAATTTAATCGCTGTTTCTGCGGAAGAACAACATAATATTGCAATCGTCAGTTTTTTTGTGGATATCGTTTAAACGTCAATATGTAAATAATGCGAAACACTATTTCGTTGCATAATAAAAGAATATTTTACAGAACATTTTAAATTAAAAACTACACGTAAAATACATCTGTTTTTTTTTTCCTGAGTTGACCAATGCTTTTTGTAAAAAAATAATTCTGAAAAAAAAAATTAACATACACAACTCTTTCACGGAAACCTACAATAAAAACTTCATTTTCTTGCTTGTCATGTTACAATAGTAGTGTAGAATGGCTTGTCTCAATGATAAATTGATAAAAGGAAAAATTATTGCCTTGTCTAAATCGAGGAAAAGCACTGAAAAAATAGCCGACAGCGTGAAATTTCTCCTTTAACACTATCCATATGGGTCAGTAAATGATATTTGCTCTTAGATCAGTTTGCTGATTTCTGCGGATTATTTATTTATTTATTTTTTTTTATTTATTTATTATTATTATTATTATTTTTTTTTTTTTTTGTAAAATGTTTGAATTCTTTTCTGTGTGTTAAGATCTAAGAGAGGACATGTCAGTCGCCATAGTGGCAGTGGTGAGCCACATGCTCTGAGCCCAAATTCTGCACACAAAGTAGTTGTTGTGACTAATTGTGAACTTTTTTATTTTTAATTAATTAATTTATTTATTTATTTATTTTCTTTATTTATTTTTTATTTTTTTTTTATTTATTAATTATTTTTTTTTTATTTATTTTTTTTTTTTTTTTTGACTTCGTCAAAGATTTAACAAAACATTAATTTGGGCGTAAGATTAAGTAGCGTTTTTGTCGATTTTTAATTGCAATTTAAATAATATTTTTCTATTTACTTTCTCTGTCATTGTCTATGCATTTCACATTAAAACCTTTCTCGCAAGCCAAAGATAAATTTTCAAAATATTTTCTTATTTCTTATATTACATGGAAAAATATGAAAAAGAAAGTTATAATAAAAAAATTGTTATTACTTACTGGATGCCTATTTTATTATATGCATGTTTTTCCGAGACGAATTTCTGAATATTGGGCTCTCTGATTTTTACTTTAAGCAAAGAACGGGCCACACGGACCAATGTCGCGGAGCTTAATGTTTCCCATGCATTAATTACTATATACTACAGTTTCGGTTATCTCATCCGAAGACTATCCGATTCCTCCTATTCATGGACATAACAGTCCGAAACTAGGATTAACCAAGGAAGGAAGCAGATGTCATGTCATTGAGGCTGAGTTCCAACAAACTGGCGGATAAAGAAAATTTATCTCACCATCTAGAAGCCGTAAATAATAAAGCAGATAAATTTACTTTACCTACCAGTTTGTTCGCACTCTCAGCTTCAATGACATGAATTCTGACTCGAGCAAAACTAGTTCCGAACCCAGACTTGCAAGTCCGCAGCAAGGACGAAATTGCAGCCCCTGGATAGACTGACTCGGTTGTCGGTATGCCTGCGCGTAGTTTAACGATAGGTGCGACAGTCTATTGCCTGATACTGAGGAAAGTGTTCGTATGAAAGTATATGGTTCTTAAAACAAAATCAAATAATGTTAAGCTTTGTTTGCAAGTGCAAAGTTACAAAATCTTAGAAAAGACAAGAAGTCTGATTTCGGTTCACCTTGATTTAAGCTAAAGTAACTTTCGAATTTCAGTTACGGATTGGATCCATCTCGAATTTCGTTGCTAGAAACAGCATTGAGAAATTACTAACCTACTCTCAGCTTCAATGATATGACTTCTGCAATTTCGGTTCACCTTGGTTTGCTAAAGTAACTTTCGAATTTTAGTTACGTGTTGGATCCATCTCGAATCTCGTTGCTACAAGCAGCATTGGCAAATTACTTACCAAATTTGCTTTTAAGAGACATTACATGTTTAACCAAAACCACCGATTGTGTTATGCTTTTTTTAATAATACCAAGCATTATGATCTTTCGCATTAAATTTGGATTTGAAACAAATTCTCTTTTTTTGATTACAAAAACGCCGCTAGAGCAATTACTGTGTTTGTCCATTGTGTTAATTCAAACAGCCAAACGTTCCCAAATAAAGTTCGAGTATGAAAGGTTTGCGCATTAATTGGTATTTATATTCTCCTGTTTCTGTTTTATTTTTTAGATTGACACTCGGTTCATTTTATGTATTGAAAGCAAATTTTCGCGGAATAAATGGGCCTTGTTTCGCTCCAGTCACCATTCTATTTAATGCTGCGATTTCCCACGTTGTGCGGTATATTTTTGTATGCGATGTACCAAACTTCTTCCGATGTTCTATGAAATTATAAACGCGAATTCCATTTTACATCAAAAGATCTTCTATTCATTTCAAAATAAACCAGTAACGTAGGTGCAATGCATTTATCAAACACATTTACATAATTCTTCTAGGTATAAGGTTCAATATTTACATTTCTATGAGGCTAATGACTGAATAATTAAATAAGCAATCCAATAGGTTCATATTATGAAAAGTCAAAAAATTCCATTACTTCCAATTAGTCATTATTTTATTTATTACACAACGATCTATACGAGGGACACGCCAATCCCCATCCGTTTTTCTAAGGTTAATCCAGACACACAAAAATCAGTAAATATTTTGCTGTTTTTCAAAAAAAAAAAGTTTTCTACCCTAAATCGCCTTGGCGCAACATTATCGGCCAAAAAGTATCGAATTACGAAAAAAGAAGGTGAACTTAAAAAAATAATGAATTGAACTGGACAATCTCGATCTTTTCTTAGTTTACATTCTGCTACTTGATAAGCCGCGACCTTGAAAGTAGCGTTTTAAATGTGGTGACGGTTCCTAAATCGTTTTTCGTTAATAACTTCTGTTCTACTGCACAGAATGCAATGAAATTTCGTACCCGGGCTGCATTTTGCTGTCTTAACATAATTATGTGGCAAAAAATCGCGGTTCCTATTTGAAAATCAAGACTAATTGCTAATTTTACTATATATGATCCCTTATCAAAATTTTACCTACGTAGTTTTAAAGAAGATTTTAAACCATGTCAGATGATGCCTTTCTTTCCTTTCTAGCATGTATAATGCCCGAATAATTAAAAGTGTTTCGGTTTTTTTTTCTATAACTGTACAATTCACGCACGTTTAAATGCCTTCAAAACCCGAGCGACTTCATCGATTAGTTTTCATATTTAAAGTATTTTTCCTCGTGTATAACTTTAGCATGTGACCATGATCATGGAAGTTTAATCAGAAAAACGTGCTACCAATATATATATATATATATATATATATATATATATATATATATATATATATATATATATTTTTTTTTTTTTTTTTTTTTTTTTTTTTTTTTTTCCCTATATGAAAGGTGCTTTCTTACTGAGTAACATAGGCTATAATTCGAAAAAAATCCGATAAATAGTTCTTTCTTTATTCCAATTTAGGCTCAAATTTCACTTAAATTGCCTATTATTGGCTATTAAAGGGGTGAAAATTTACTTGCACATATTAATATTTTATATCGTTGAAAAGGATAGAATTTTCCGCGTTCTAAGCAATTTGTTTCAATGCTCTAACTTCATTACGACGGGAGCAATTTGTGTTTTTATCTCGTACTTTTTTAGGCTTAGCTGAACTTTTGGTAATACTTTCTTCATTAAATCTATCAATAAAAAGTGAAGGAACTGTCCCACAGTTTTCTTTTTGACACCGTTGGGAAAAACGACATTTTTTACTCCAGAAAAATCTCCACCTTTGGTCGAAAAAATAACCTTCTATCTCTAAAGGAAAAAAAGTTACAAGCCGTTAAAAATAAAGTTCGAATAAATCTAATCTCCATTAAAATTACTGATGTTTTGTTTCGCATTGCCATGGTTACGTCTTTTAGCTTCGCTTCATTTTAATTTCTTAAAGGTCCACAAACTTGGCGCCACGGAATTATAAGCAATGGGGAAACGTTTTCGCCAATTCTGCATATTTTACGATCTACGTTATGATAATTCCCCTAGACAATGTAGAAATTGCGAGAAGAGTTTGAAAACTAGGAGTCTTAGCAATTTTCCCAATTTTCGCCAATTTTGTGGAAGCCAAAGACCAAGGGCTAATGTACTTTGGCCATGGCCTTACTGACAGTGACAGAAGCAAACAATTATAGCCCATAATTGACGATAGCGTCAAACTCCCAGTTATCGAAATATCTTCGAAATTACTAATGAAAAGAAATCAGTGCATCGTAAAAGCAGGGGGGATGGAAGTTGTATTTGTACGCGCTTTTACATTTAATTCTAAGGAAGAACATTACTATCATTTAGCTATCAAAACTAAATGATATCCAAACAAAATATCAATGTGAAAAGTAGCCAAGTTCGATCGAAATGAGGTTCTGGGTAGACGGTGTCACCGACAATATTCTGATCTCAACGGATAACAAGTTCCATGGCAGTTCCTCATGGAAATTGGACTGCCCCGTGTTCTTCAATTTATTTTGAAAACAATTTTTTACTTTCTTTCATCCCGGATTTAAACTTGACAAGTTACTGTATAATTGGAGCAATCAAATTTTTTGGAAATTGTTTATTGACGACCAAAACTTGCCGCAAGTTTAAAATCCGCAATCAAAGAAAATAAAAAAATTGTTTTCTGAATGAATTGAAAAACATGGGGCAGTTCAACTTCTATGAGAAACAGCTATGAAACTTAGTACCCGTTCATATCTGAACTATTTTATCGGTGACACCGTCTACCCAGGGTCTCATTTTGATCGAACTTCGCTGCTTTTCATTTATGTTTTGTTGGAATTTTATTTTACAGCGATCCACAGCGTTCGGTAATGTCCACAGACCTGCTATTTTAATTACAATAGAGAAAATAATGCCATTTAGTCCAGAGCAATTCCATGTGTAACAGAAAGACATTTTTTTTTAAGCGATTACAGTGAAATTATTTTCATTTCAGCTGACTTTTTTTTTCTCTGTACTTCACTGTTAAAATATGAAAAACAAGAAGGAGAAAAAAAAATTATATTCCTTTTCCCTCAATGTTTGTGCTATTTTCTGCTCCGTGATGAAATGACACTTTTCTGAACCAAGTTTTTGGACTTCTTAGAACAAAACGATATTTTTGTGAAATTGTGTAGCAATTCAATCTTTTAACTGACGAATACTTTCGTGATAGAGAAGTAACAATAAGAAACTGTTAATTTAAATAATTTTTCATGCACCAGGTTGACAAATTCAAGTTCAGGCGTTTCGACGGAATGACTACGGTGGAGTGACTTTTAAAGTCCATTTATTACTATAAAAATGACCATATTTTAAATTAAGTTGAAAATGGTTGCCTTTAACTTATATGACACTACTGTTGTTGTTTACGTGTCCATCTTTACTAATATTATAAAGAGAGAGGGCGGATTTTTGTGTGTTTATATGTTCGAGGTAATCTCCGGAACCACTGCACCTATTTGAAAAATTCTTTCACTGTATGAAAGGTGCTTTTTTACAGAGTAACATAGGCTATAATTCGAAAAAAATCCGTTAAATAGGTCTTTTTTTATTCAAATTTAGGCCCAAATTTCACGTAAATTGCCTATTATTGGCTATTAAAGGGGTGAAAAATTACTTGCACATATTAATATTATATATCGTTAAAAAGGGTCGAATTTTCTGCGTTTTAAACAATTTATTTCAATGCTCTAACTTAATTACGGAGGGAGCAATTAGCGTTTTTACCTCGAGCTTTTTTAGGCTTAGCTGAAATTTTGGCAATACTTTCTTCATTAAGGCTGTTCCGGTAGAAAAACATGCTAAACTTGAGTCTTTGGGAACAGCGACAAAAAAAATCTAATCGCCGGATTGCAATGAAACTTTTTACTATATCAGATGAATGTGTAAAAAAATACGTGCATGAAGTAAATTGCTGCTGAGTTACCTACATTTATCACAAAATGATATTAAAAAGTACTTTTTGTCAAATATGAAATATTTCTCTTAAACACATTCATGAAAAATCATCTAAACACAGAGATTCGAGATTTTTTTCTCTGAACCATAGAAACAATGTAGACGCATTGCAATTGAAATATTTTGTAAATATCATTAAAAAATTTTTCAATGCTCACGTGTTCTGAAACTTACTCGATTCTGTCCACTAATCTTATAGTTGCCTAAAGTGCCAATAGATGGCGTCAAAAACTCGAATAAGTAAGGATACGTGAAATTAAGGTCTATTTTATTAATAGCTCGGCTTTTTTCTCATTTTTATGCTAATAAATGATTCCATATGGACCATAAACTTTCTGTAACAAGTTTCATTCCTTCATATTCTTCATAAATCAGTCTAGATTTTTTTTTCTCTAAAACCAATTGTTCGTGATCGCGTGGAGATCCCGCCGGACAAATATCGCCATCAGTCAGTTTTGCAGATGAACTAGATTTTTGCGAAAAAGTGAGGCTTTCCATGCGTGTGCCCGAAGTGATGGCCAGTGGTATCGGATGTCAGTGCTTGTAGCTTGGGCTCGAGGCGGCAGTGATTGTAGTCAAGGAAAGAGAAAGGGGGGAGGGAGGACGTCCCCGTGTGTATTTTCCGTGTTATTAGAAACAGGTGGGTGAACTAGAATTGGAGGGTTGGCCTACGAGTGCTCGCCACACAATCTTTCCTAATCCGCAATGAATATCTTTCTAAATTGACGCAACAGAGATCATTAAAATTTCGTGATATTTTATTTCAACAACGATTTTAACTATTTTTCAAGAAGTAATTAATATTTTCTAATGTTAACGAAGGACAAAGATGATCTGAAAATAGTTCTTATTTAATTAAAAAAACCTTGCTCAATCCATTTGCGCAGGTGTGACATCTTTGTGCATATATTTGCCCTTTATAACAAAGAGCAAAGTATTATGTATGATAATATATGAACTTTCAAAAAAAAATTGAACTTGAAAAGTAAAGATTTTTACATATTGTGTGCGTACGCGTAATAGGCTCAAATCATTACCTTGTAGACACGAAACTTTTTTAGAAAGTAGGTACTTCGTATATTATGTAACGTTTAATGGTTTTTATATTTGAATGTATCAAAATTTTAAGACAAAGCTTAAAATTCTGGGAATAAATTGCAAATACAAGCATAAAAATGTCAAATTTGTGCAAATGGATTAAGTAAATCTTCATCTCAATTTTATACTTTAAAGTTTTAGACTTGGAAAAGTAACAGATTAAGTAAACATGATATTGATAAGCGTTTATTTAAATTGCACAGGAAGTATTATAGTGTGATCCGCGAGTTACTGACCATCAGCCAGTAAGTTGAACTAAGTTGTAACAAAGGTTTTGATTTGACCATTATGAAGGTTACGTACGATATACTTACAGAGACATCTAGAAGTTTTCAAGGAAGTCACTTTTCTTACTGGTGCAAATTGTTATCAGATAAAATGTTGAATCACCTTTTTCTAGGTTAAATTTAATTTTACAGGTTCATTTACTGAGATATGCTGATCAATGCTTATTCTCAGTGAAGGAAAAAAAATGCATTTAATAACTATCCATTTATGCTGTTTGTTATTGAAGGTTGGTCGATTACATGCATTGATCTAAAATGCCTTCAACGCCAGTAATTAACAAACACGATCTACTTGTAGTAATGACATAGTTAAATGCTAGTTTTAAAGCTTTTTTCTTTATACCAAAGTAATTACAAACATTTTTATGCTAAAGATATGAATGTGTATAGTACAACTTTTATTGAGAAAAAAAAATTTTAACCATTAATTGACTAGCTTGGTTAATTACTAATGCTCCAGATCAGCGGTTCCCAACCAGCATGTTGTGACTTCCAAGGGAGTCGCGAAGAATTTCTTATAAGAGAACACATTCAAAAACATATCATTAAACAGTTTAAAAACTAAAAAATGTAGAGGAAAAAAATCATTTTAGAGAAGCATCAATACTTGAGCGTAGTGGCGAATTTAAAGAGCCTGATGATCCCTCAGCATTATTACATTTTGGTTTACGGACTTGCATCCCTACAAATTGCCGCGAAAGAGTCGAAAAAAACCTCACTATAACATTATCTAAAATTGTCTGAAAGTTCGTTTTTGGAACTTCAATATCGATTTTTTTTGTGAGACAGTCTCTTAACCCCAACCCTCATCCTGAAAGATGTCATGTAATTGCGTTTTCAGGACTTAATTTTGGAAATATTTCGAGAAGTTCCTAGAACCCTATCCCATTCCCTAAAAATAGCAAAGAAATGGATTTTTAAGCTTTCAATTTCGGAAATATTTCACAGGAGTGCCTTCTATTCCTTTTGCATAATTAAAGACCGTACAAACATTCCTTTTCAGGATTTAAATTTAAAAAAAAATTCCGGGTGAGGGTCTCCTATCGTTTCGCCTTGCCATCAAAGATAATCTACTATTCTATTTCTGAAACTTAAATTTCCAAAGTTTCCTTCATATTACCCCCAATCATTTCTCCCCCCCCCCAATCACTAAAACTTGATTAAAATACGTTTTGGTAACTTCAATTCCGGAAAAATTCCGGGGGAGAGGCTACCTATCCAAACATTTGCCTAATATTTAAAGGAACAAACAAAAAATACGAACAAAAAGACTACTTTTTTTAAAAATATTTCTAAAATCCAGGGGGTTCCAATGGCCCCTCCTCACCCTGATTTCCCAAATGACGGACCTGAAATAAACTTTGAAACGAAATCCGGGAAGGATAGATCGTTTTATTGATTTTTAAAATATTTTTGGGGGAATACCCCATTGGATCTCTCTTTTTGCTACATATTTTCCTGGTTTTCACCTCTCTAGCCCTTCCGAAGAATGCTCGTAGTCATAGTATATATTCCATTCTCCTCCAAATAAAAATGATGACAATCAAATGACTACTCATCATCGAAGGGGGGGGGGGGGAGTTCACTAATCTTGCTAAAACAAAAGGAAAAAAAATCAGTATTTAGTTAAAATTTCATCACGTTTGGGAAGCAGAGAAGTGCTTGAACTAAATCCAATAAGTAACTTTTCTAACTTGGTTGTCCGTTTTCTGCTCAAGTCATTGTGGCAAAACAAGACGCATGTTTTATTCTGATCAACGTTTTGAATACAACCAACTTTAAACTATAATACTCAAAAATATACTGTCGTGAAATGTATGATAAATTTACATTTTCCCCAATCAAAATTGAACATTTATATCTCTCATATACAGTCGGCTTCCGCTCCAAAGCGATTCAACTTACGCCAAATGCCTATAACGCGAGTTTTTCTCGAGTAACGAATGTTAGAGCTAACGCAAATTTCTCACCCACAACACGAAAACTTTTGGAAAGGAATCGTGGCGCAAAATGACGGCTTCGCTATTTACTACTAAATATTAGTTTCGTGAATATACTTTCATCCTTTTAGCATCACTAACTGCTCTAGTTCCCACCCAGCGCTAGTCAAAACATCGCTTTGTTAGTGTGTATAAATAACAACTCCACAATTTTCTTTTAATATTTTAAATTCTAAATATGAAAGGTGATGAAATATTCTGCACCAAAGCACGCTGTTTCATGCTATGTTTGTGAAGATAGAAAGAAAAAGTGAAAATTTGTGACAAGATAAGGAATTCTTGAACGCTTGAAACTCTAAAAAATGGTTCGAAGGCAGTGGCGGATTTACCAGGGGGGTGGTGGAGACGACCGCCCCCTCCGTAACTGTCATTTTCGAAAACCAATAATATAGAATTAAAGGAATTACTAGCTTTTGCTATTAATTTCAATCAAGTACATTCCACAAATTTGCTTTAAATTAAGTTGAGACAGTGTAGTCGAAGATGGACAGCATTACCCACTTTTTAATTTGAAACCGAAGCTCGCCCCTCCCCTCTTTTTTGAACATTAATAATTTTTATATTTCTATATGTATCTTCCAACCTTTTTCTTCCATGGACTACACTATACTGGTATGATGATACATTTTGCTATGATTTAGAACAGTGGTTTCTAAACCTGGGGGTGATAGCCACCAAAAGGGAGATTTAACTCTTGAGGGGAGCGATAAGTTTGTGAGGGGCGATAGGGGGTGATTAAAATTTAAAATACAGGCTAAAAGTGGGCAATTGATTCCCTCCCCCCTATATAGTGGGTTGAGGGGAGAAATATGGCTTCCACGTTTTTCAACCGCCACCCCCTTGAAAAGAATGTAAATCCGCCACTGATCGAAGATAGCACAGCAATACTGTATAGTACTATTACAGTGTAGTGCTTTGTTATTACTGCATACTGTATATGTACCGTACTGTTTTTTTTTTTTTTTTTTTTTTCATGTCTCTCTCTCCCATTGATAATTGATATTGTGCATCGTTTGAATACTGCTGTTTTTTTTAAAATACGGTAAAAATTCAGCTGTTTATGCAAGAAACGGTAATATATTGTTAAGAAATGGTCTGGAACAGTTTAAAGGGTGTTTAAAAATGTCTTAAATAATTGGATAAGTTAATACAAAATTCGTATATTGTACACGTACATTTGTATATAACACACACACAAAATCAACTCCTTCAAAGTTTCAGTAACGATACTAAAGTTAGTTGAAATCTATGATCTAATAAACTTTAATTTTAAAAGCACCAGCTTTGATACGGTGCTCCAAAACTTGAATTTGTTTATATATATATATATATATATGTTTTTGTTTTTTTTAATTATAAAATGAGAAAAAGCTTACTGATGATCAATTGGGTGACGGAGAATTAAAAACAGCAACAATAGCGATAATAATAATGAACAGAAATTTAAAATTAACTTTAAATTTCTTTCTATTAGAATTATGTTGTCTGAAAATTAATTTTTTTTCTCTCTTTTTTCTTCAAGTCCTTATTCTATTATACCCTTCTCAAATAGTTTCAATTATGCGTGCTCAGTCATTTAAAACGAGGGGCATCATGACCGGATAATTGGACAGTTCGGGCAATTAGAGTTTGGATAACTGGAATCCTACTTTGATGTAACACAAATGTAATGTATCTTCAAACTCAGAAACCTGTAATTCTGTTATGGGGGAAAAATTCACTTCAGAAAACTCATAATTTAAAAATATTGATTTTATTTTTAAAAAAACATTTTTTGTGAAGTTATTTCTGAAATTAGATTTTTTTGGAGTTTTAAATAATAAAAAATGTAATAAACATCCATGGAATGACACAACCAATGATTAAAAAAATTATAATAACGAAAATTTAAAAAGAATCGCCGTTTTTGGTTCTGGACCAGAAATGGCAGCCGGGGGGGGGGATTTTGGAATGCCTCCCCTTTGTAAAATTTTTGTTTATACAATGTCTACAAGCATGCCGAGTTTCATAATTTTATCACAATTTGCAGTTTCTTCCCCCGTAGCCCCCCGACTATTTCCAAGTTAGGCGAAAACTAAGATCGATCTCGGGGGGGGGGGGCTGTTCCTCCCCCTCTTTGCACGACTGGGCCCTGTTAAATGCCGTAAAAAACTATGTTTTCTTCTTCAAAATTTTAAAAGATTCGTACCACCAAGTTTTCTCTGTAATTCCATGGTAATTTTTGTGGACCTTTGTCATGAACAAAAGGTAAAATTCCTCGTAAAGATTAAAAAAATGTGACCTTTCAAACACAATTTTCTTTTAAACTGTCCAAGTCTGATTTAACAAACTTTCCAGTCTTTTCTATTACTATTTAGCAATTTCTATAAATGCAGCATGAAGGAAACAAAGCTTCTAAAGATTAATATTTAAAAAAAAAAAAAAAATACATTAGATTGACAACTTTTATTAGTAGATTTAATAGCCAAAAAGAAGACATTTCTAAAATATGTTGCGATAAATTTACCGAAGTTTCCGCGGTTAAAAAGATGAACCCTTAGTATAACGAAATCATTTCTGATCTAAACTTCAAATCGAAGCAAAAATGCTCTCATCTCATTTCTCTGCAGCGGTTTTGTTTGCTTTTCCGATTCCTTCGCGCTGTCAATGCCTGAAGGCACTTGAGGGGTGTGTTTCGAACAATGAAAGACATTCCTCCACTGACTCCTCTGAAGAACAATATCTCCTCCACAAATTCCGGTTTGTCCCCTTTTCTGGATGTCGCGTAAATCCTGTCAGTTGTAAAACTAGTTTGCGGCTAAAACGTACAACGAGCATGATGCTTTCGTCACAACCAGGGTGCAACATTTTGCGCCATCTATTGGGTAAAGGAAGTTTTTTTCATAAAATGGGACAGTCTTAAATCTATCAATAAAAAGTGAAGGAATTGTCCCACAGTTTTCTCTTTGATACCGTTGGAAAAAGCGAGATTTTTTACTCCAGATCCCTCTCGACCTGTGGTCGAAAAAATTAGCTTCTATCTTCAAAGCAAAAAAAGTTACAAGCGTTTTTAAATCAATTTCGAAATACGTCATTTTGATTCAGGATTTCAACCATTTTTATTTTCGCGTTTCCATGGTTACGCTTTTTGAATCCATTGCTATTTTGCATCTTATTTCTTAAACTTATTTTATTTTATGTTTCCATGGTTACGCTTTTAAAATCCATCTTTCGCATTTTAATTTCTTAAAAGTATTTTAATAACTGTCGTCATTGTTTGGAAGGGTAATTTTGCATGGTGTTTTTTTTTCTTTTATTTAAGTTAGTCTTTAAGTTATTAAGTTATTCTTTTAATTAATTGTTGAATATATGTCACTTGACACCGTTTTTGTTCTCAAGGTACACCGGGCAAAACCGGGCAACGCAGTTCTTAATATGTAAAGATTTGAAGGCTACTGTTAATGTGATTTTATACCTTTTTGTTTGTTTGGCGAAACATTTATTATTGCCAAAGAAAAAACATCCGCTCCACTCACAAAAGGGCTGGGTTCCGGTAGCGTGGTCGCTTGGCACGTTAGGCACTGAGCAGTTCAGTCTAGGATTATTGTTTTAAGGCAACCGTTAATGTAAGTCATTGTTTTGGCGATTTGTTTTGAAAGAAAAGAAACTTTTGATTTGTTTGCATCCGAGTGAAATGTACGATATTTTCTTTTTTCTGACGATAATTTTTGAATGTTCCCCGGGATGTTTTTTTTTTTTTTAGACGGATGGATTATGATAGCGTGGTTGCTGGACAAGTATGGCTATAAACAATAGAGCTGCGGAATTATTTTTACATTTGAAAGATATTATTTGATGTCTTTTTTTGTTTATTTAGTGAAATATTTTAAATTGCAGTAAAAACCGCTTCACTTGCTAAATAGAGTTTTAAAGCAACTGTAAGTCTAATTTAATGATTTGAAGAAAAGTTTTAAATTCCAAAGAAACTTAAGTATTTTTTTTTTTTTTTTTTTGAAAAGGTATACAGCGCCAAGCGACCACGCTACCGGAAACCAGTCCTTTTGCGAGTGAAGCGGATGTTTTTTCTTTCGCAATAATAACTGTTTCGCCAAATAAACAAAAAGGTATATGATCACATTAACAGTAGCTTTCACATCTTTACATATTAAGAGCTGCGTTTCCCGGCTTTGCCCGGTCTACCTCGAGAATAAAAATTGTGTCGAGTGACATATATTCAACAATCAGGCTTAAATAAAAGGAAAAAAAAACACCATGAAAAATTACCCTTCCAAACATTGACGACAGATATTAAAATACTTTTTTAAGAAATTAAAATGCGAAAGATGGATTTTGAAAGCGTAACCATGGAAACATGAAATAAAACCTGAAATAAATGAACAATGGATTCAAAAAGCGTAACCGTGGAAACGTGAAAATAAAATAGTTGACAACCTGAATCAAAATGACATATTTCGAAATTGATTTTAAAACGCTTGTAACTTTTTTTCCTTTGAAGATAGAAGCTAATTTTTTCGACCAAAGGTCGATATATTTCTGGAGTAAAAAATTTCGCTTTTTTCAATGGTGTCAAAAAGATAACTGTGGGACAATTCCTTCACTTTTTATTGATAGATTTAATGAAGAAAGTAGTGCCTAAATTTCTGCTAAGCCTAAAAAAGTTGGAGCTAAAAACGCAAATTACTCCCGTCGTAATGAAGTTAGAGCATCGAAATAAATTGCTTAGAACGCGGGAAATTCTACCATTTTCAACGATATATAATATTAATATGTGCAAGTAATTTTTCACCCCTTTAATAGCCAATAATCGGCAATTTACGTGAAATTTGGGCCTAAATTGGAATAAAAAGAGAACTATTTATCGGATTTTTTTCGAATTATAGCCTATGTTACTCAGTGAGAAGGCACCTTTCATACAGTGAAAGAATTTTTCAAATAGGTGCACTGGTTCCGGAGATTACCTCGAACATATAAACACACAAAAATTTGTCCTCTCTCTTTATAATATTAGTAAATATATATATATATATTTTTTTTTTTACTTTTCATTTCTGTAAGATAATTTTTTTCAGGTTTGGGAGTTTATTTGCCGTCATTCTATGTTCCATGCCTAAATTCTGAGAAACAAACTGTAGACGTTTTTATTCAATACAGAAATGGCTCCCTATATTTTTCCTTCTATATTATTTTTAACTCAGATCCTTAAAAGAAGTTCGTTGTTCTCTGCAAAACGAAACTATTTAATTAATTTTAATGAGCTAAACCGAAGGCTATGCAAGCATTTATCGCAATGTGTTCTCTCATACGTAAGCACTCATCTAATGTGAGATCTGGAGCATTCTCATTTAACCAAACGTTGTTTTACATACGTATTCAAGTCTGCCGAGAAATGTTTCAAAAGAAGTCGAGTGGTCTAGTCACATCACATCACAGTGAGACTAGACAACCAACTCCAGGAGCTAAGATAGTGTATCAACACCTATATATTAGTGACCTTAGCTTATTAAAAAAAAGTGGTAGATAATTAAAGACATTGAAATCTCTAAATCATTAATTATTTTCATTAAAATTAGATTATATTTAATTGTTTAGCTGGGAGCATTTCTTTAAAAAAATAAACCGTTTTGTCTTTCACTAAATCTTTATGTCTAATGCTGCTTTATTATATTTAAATTCATGAAAATGGTAAATGCGCATGCTTCCGCTTTAACTGTCATCGGAACATAAGTGTTTCAATCACCAAATCAAGACAATTAACCCCGATTAATCTGAAGTTGAAGATAAGATTAAAAATTTAGAAAGTTTTCACGAAATTCATTATAGCTACTTATCGCAGGTTTATTGTTATGAGTAAAACATATCAGTTCTCACATAAACTATGGCTTAGAAGAGTGATGTGCATGTCCTAGTATGTGAACGAAAACCCCTTTAATAAAATAATTCCAAACACAAAATTTAACTTATAATTTAGCTTTAAAATTTATCCATAAAACAAACGGATCAATGTTTTTTTTTCTTTTTCAGTTTCATAGTCGAACGGTTAAATTAGATAAGCTCTTAATTAAAATCTGCAGAATTAGCTTTTCTGTATTAGAAGCAGCTTTAATTCAAAATAAGACGCAAAGTATGAAGTTATTTCTTTAGGCTTAACGCAGAAGAATTGCCTTCTTCGATTTTTCTTAATAATGTGATAAATAAAATAATTCATTAGTTATCTCTAAGAAATTTCAACTTTAATTTTGAGACCGTTCTTTTGCTGCTAATTATAAAAGCTGCTTTCTTCAAAAACAAAGCAAGTGAGCACTTTCTATTCATGCTGACAGCCAGTTTCTGCCATGTGGATAAAGACACTCGCACTCTAGGAGTATATACTCTCTGTGAACTAAACGAGCTTTACAGGGCATCGAAATACTATGTTGGTCCGTGAAATAATCAGGAGTTTCTCCCGTCAAAAATATACGGGACAAATTTCGACGTCACATCTTGATTCAACC